>NW_027189314.1:0-25000 GCF_040958095.1 Procambarus clarkii | reverse complement strand
TTCAGGAATAAATAGCACATAGGCCAAGGACCGAAGGTTTTGGCTGGTTAAATATAGCGCTGTGGCCGCCATTTTCTGTGTTGGGCGGGGGGGGGGGGGGGTGGGGGATGGAGGGGGCGGTATGGGGGATAGGGGGGGGGGTTAGATGGTGGGGGAGAGGGGCCCTGATGAGCTACCTTGGGAGGTGTTGTTGGTGGGGGGGGGGGGTTGGTGGGGGAGGGGGCAGGGGGAGAGGGGCCTAAGGAGCTACCTTGGGAGGTGTTGGTGGGTGGGGGGGGGGGGTTGGTGGGGGAGGGGGCAGGGGAGAGGGGCCCTGAGGAGCTACCTTGGGAGGTGTTGTTGGTAGTGGGAGGGGGGGGGGGTTGTCAGTTAGGTATTTCAATTTAATATTGTAAGATAGGTTATATAGGGCGAGGTGTTGAGGAAGGAATAAGAAAAGTGTTTGGGACTGAGTTGAGTGTATTAGTTGTTGTGATTGATGTTAGCAGGAAGGTAGGTGGTTGAAATGTGTAAAGATTTGTTAATGAGATCATTTGGTTAATAATGTAGGAATTAAGGGTAAGTGATCACTGGAGATAGATATTCAACAGTATATTAAGAGGCCAAGTTTTAGCAGGTAGGTAGGCCGGCCGGCCGGCAGAGAGAGACAATGGACTGACACACAGGTAGACGTTTTCTTCATGGATGGTAAACTATTATTAAAATGGCATGTACACATTTCCATGTGCGACATTCTTGTACACACACACACACACACACACACACTGACCCACAGAGACTGCCCAAATATGAATACTAACAGCAGCAGCAGTTGGTGTTCCCAGGCAGGTCACCCATCCAAGTACTAACCAAAGTCAACGGTGTTTAACCTGACAGATGTATGGGAGGAGACGCAGTGTTCTCAAGGTGATAGGTAGGTAGGTAGGTAGTATGGCCGTTGCTATTGTATACAAGTAGTAAGTAATCACATGTGAGTGAGTGAGTGAGTCAGGATACTGGTAACTGCGGCGGGCAGGCAGGCGGAGGATACTCACACATAGCAGCCAATTCTCCATTAATGATAGTACTTATTGCAACTATTTAGTCAAATTAACCAACAACAAATGGACTACTACTACTACTACTACTACTGTTGCTCCAAAATAGAAATGTTGGGATGCCACCGCTGCCATTGATCTCGCACAAGTTGCTGCTGACAAATGACTCATCTTAGGCCTTGCATATGCTCTCTTAGGCTTCATTTAGTCAATAATTGTAACATCATTGAGTCGGGGACAGGCAGACAGGCACTTTATACATGTTAGGCTTATAGTGGTCTCCAACACCCACCACCCCACAAGGTCCAACTAGTGACTAACCCTCACTCACTCACCACGCCCCAAGTAGCTAGCTTACTAACTCCTGGATACCTATTTACTGCTAGGTGAACAGAGACATTCGGTGATAGGAAAGGCTACCAACAACTACAGCCCTTTTTCTATTTCTATTTCTATTTCTACAAACCTAGTCTATTTCCTAGTCTAAACTAAGCTAACCTAACCTCACCTAACCTAACCCAACCTAACCTAAGCTAATCTAACATAACCTAACCTAACTAACTCCTGGATACCTATTTACTGCTAGGTGAACAGAGACATTCGGTGATAGGAAAGGCTACTAACAATTACAGCCCTACTTCTACAAACCTACCCTAAACCAACCTAACCTAATCTAACCTAACCTAACCTAACCTAATCTAACCTAACCTAAGCTAATCTAACATAACCTAACCTAACTAACTCCTGGATACCTATTTACTGCTAGGTGAACAGAGACATTCGGTGATAGGAAAGGCTACTAACATTTACAGCCCTACTTCTACAAACCTACCCTAAACCAACCTAACCTAATCTAACCTAACCTAACCTAACCTAACCTAACCTAACCTAACCTAACCTAAACTAACCTAACCTAACCTAACCTAACCTAACCTAACCTCACCTCACCTAACCTAACCTAACCTAACCTAACCTAACCTCACCTAACCTAACCTAACCTAACCTAACCTACCTAACCTAACCTAAGCTAATCTAACATAACCTAACCTAACTAACTCCTGGATACCTATTTACTGCTAGGTGAACAGAAACATTCGGTGATAGGAAGCGCTACCAACAATTACAGCCCTATTTCTATTTCTACAAACCTAGCCTATTTCCTAGCCTAAACTAACTTAACCTAATCTAACCTAACCTAACTAATTCCTGGATACTTACTTACTGCTAGGTGAACAGAGGCATTCGGTGATAGGAAACACTACCAACAACTACAGCCCTTTTTCCATTTCTATTTCTACAAACTTAGTCTATTTCCTAGTCTGAACTAACCTAACCTAACCTAACCTCACCTAACCTCACCTCACCTCACCTCACCTCACCTCACCTCACCTCACCTTACCTTTCCTCACCTAACATAATCTCACCTCACCTCACCTCACCTCACCTCACCTTTCCTCACTTAACATAATCTCACCTCACCTCACCAAAACCTCACCTCACCAAACCTCACTTCACCTCACCTCACCTAACCTAAACCTCACCTAACCTAACCTCACCTAACCTCACCTCACCTAACCTAACTAACTCCTGGATACTTACTTACTGCTAGGTGAACAGAGGCATTCGGTGATAGGAAACGCTACCAAGAATTACATCCCTTTTTTTTATTTCTATTTCTACAAACCTAGCCTATTTCCTAGCCAAAACTAACCTAACCTAATCTAACCTTACCTAACCTAACCTAACTAACTCCTGATCAACCAGGCTGTGACTCATACGTCAGGTTGCGAGCAGCCGCGTCTAACAGCCTTGTTGATCAGTCCAGCAACCATGAGGCCTGGTCGACGACCGGGCCGCGGGGACGCTAAGCCCCGAAAGCACCTCAAGGTACTCCTGGATACCTATTTACTGCTAGGTGAACAGAGGCATTCGGTGATAGGAAACGCTACCAACAATTACAGCCCTATTTCTATTTCTACAAACCTAACCTATTTCCTAGCAATAACTAACCTAACCTAATCTAACCTAACCTAAATTAACTTAACCTAACCTTATCTAAACTAACCTAACTAACTAACTTCTGGATACCTATTTACTGCTAGATGAATAGAGGCATTCGGTGATAGGAAACGCTACCTACAATTACAGCCCTCTTTCTATTACTATTTCTACAAACATAGCCCATTTCCTAGCCTAAAATAACCTAACCTAACCCTCCAAACCTAGCTTATTTCCTAGCCAAAACTAACCTAACCTAACCTATCCAACTCCTGGATACCTATTTACTGCTAGGTGAACAGAGGCATTCGGTGATAGGAAACGCTACCTACAATTACAGCCCTCTTTCTATTACTATTTCTACAAACATAGCCCATTTCCTAGCCTAAAATAACCTAACCTAACCTAACCTAACCCTCCAAACCTAGCTTATTTCCTAGCCAAAACTAACCTAACCTAACCAACTCCTGGATACCTATTTACTGCTAGGTGAACAGAGACATTCGGTGATAAGAAACGTTACCTAAAATTCAAGCAATTTTTTTTGTCTATTTTTTTATTGTTTTTAAATAATTTATAATTTATACTTGATTCATTTTTTATAATGTTTTTATCTATTTCTATTTCTACAAACGTAGCCTATTTCCTAGCCTAAATTAACCTAAAAATGTGTGTATATATATATATATATATATATATATATATATATATATATATATATATATATATATATATATATATATATATATATATATATATATATATATATACTATATATATATATATATATATATATATATATATATATATATATATATATATATATATATATTAATATTTAAATATATATATATATATATATATCAGTCGGTGGAATAATACAAATATTACACCTAACCAACCACAAAATAACCAACCTTAACTGTACCTTACCAACATACCCTAACCAACCAACCCTAACCAACCTAAGCTTACATATTATCTAAATTGCTTATTAAACCATAATTATGCTTGTTCTAACCTAAAATTCTAACCTCAAATTCTAACCTAATTCTAATTCTAACCTAATTCTAATTCTAACCAACCTAACCAACCAACCAACCTAACCAACCTAATCAACCAACCTAAGCAACCTAACCTAACCATCCAACCCAACCCAACCTAACCAACCTAACCTAACCAACCTCACCTAACCTAACCAACCAACCAACCAACCAACCTAACCAACCAACCTAACCAACCAATCTAACCAACCAACCTAACCAACCAACCAACCTAAGCAACCAACCTAACCAACCAACCTAACCAACCAATCTAGCCTAACCAACCTAACCTAACCAACCTAACCTAACCAACCTAACCTAACCTAACCAACCTAACCTAACCTAACCAACCTAACCAACCTAACCTAAGCAACCTAACCTAACCAACCAACCTACTTAACCAACCTAACCTAACCAACCTAACCTAACCTCCCTTCTTATTATCTGACACGAACCTTCGGTTCGTGTCAGAGTCCATGAGTGTCCGTGTGCGTGTCCGTGTGAGTGTCCGTGTCCGTGTATCCATGGGGTTTTGGGTCCAGGAAGCTATTTGTGTCGACCCAAATTGCCTCCCTTCTCCCCACCTGAAATCCAGGTGGATTGAAAGACCTGCCCGAGGTCAGTGGATCCAGGTATCCGTCCGTGGCCCCCGGACTTCAACCCTTCCCCACATTCCAAGGAGTCGGTCAATCAATCTTCGGCTATCCAGAGAATCTATCGAAACTGATGCTCCTACAGGAGGGGACACACAGAGAAATCTGTGCCCTGTACTTGCAACCGTTCCGACAGGCTCGAACGCAGGTCTATCCGGATTAGGAACTTGTTCTATCCGACTAGGCCACGCTGGAGTTGCCTTCTGAATCAAATTTGGCACTTGTATTTATATCTCATAGCAAGGTTAGTTAGTGTCTATTTATCAACAGTTGCAATGATTGAGATGTGAAGTTGTTAATTTGTGTTGACAGTTAGAAAGACCTGACAGCTTTATTTGATAAGGTTGCAGTCCCGTGAGGCAGTTTTATGAATGAATATTGGAGAATTTAGGCTAACTGACATGTGTGTGTGTGTGTGTGTGTGTGTGTGGTGTGTGTGTGTGTGTGTTTAAAAGTATGTATTAATTAATAATTAGTGTGGTGTTTCCAAATGAGTTTGTGAATGGTAAACAAGCAATGCAATATCCAATATGTGCTATTTTAGGCCTCGTTCTGTAAAATACATGTTTTACTAGGGAAGGAAAATCCGGTTTGTTTTTTTCCCTCGTTTTATTTCAGGAATAAATAGCACATAGGCCAAGGACCGAAGGTTTTGGCTGGTTAAATATAGCGCTGTGGCCGCCATTTTCTGTGTTGGGCGGGGGGGGGGGGGGGTGGGGATGGAGGGGGCGGTATGGGGGATAGGGGGGGGGTTAGATGGTGGGGGAGAGGGGCCCTGATGAGCTACCTTGGGAGGTGTTGTTGGTGGGGGGGGGGTTGGTGGGGGAGGGGCAGGGGGAGAGGGGCCTAAGGAGCTACCTTGGGAGGTGTTGGTGGGTGGGGGGGGGGGGTTGGTGGGGGAGGGGGCAGGGGGAGAGGGGCCCTGAGGAGCTACCTTGGGAGGTGTTGTTGGTAGTGGGAGGGGGGGGGGTTGTCAGTTAGGTATTTCAATTTAATATTGTAAGATAGGTTATATAGGGCGAGGTGTTGAGGAAGGAATAAGAAAAGTGTTTGGGACTGAGTTGAGTGTATTAGTTGTTGTGATTGATGTTAGCAGGAAGGTAGGTGGTTGAAATGTGTAAAGATTTGTTAATGAGATCATTTGGTTAATAATGTAGGAATTAAGGGTAAGTGATCACTGGAGATAGATATTCAACAGTATATTAAGAGGCCAAGTTTTAGCAGGTAGGTAGGCCGGCCGGCCGGCAGAGAGAGACAATGGACTGACACACAGGTAGACGTTTTCTTCATGGATGGTAAACTATTATTAAAATGGCATGTACACATTTCCATGTGCGACATTCTTGTACACACACACACACACACACACACTGACCCACAGAGACTGCCCAAATATGAATACTAACAGCAGCAGCAGTTGGTGTTCCCAGGCAGGTCACCCATCCAAGTACTAACCAAAGTCAACGGTGTTTAACCTGACAGATGTATGGGAGGAGACGCAGTGTTCTCAAGGTGATATAGGTAGGTAGGTAGGTAGTATGGCCGTTGCTATTGTATACAAGTAGTAAGTAATCACATGTGAGTGAGTGAGTGAGTCAGGATACTGGTAACTGCGGCGGGCAGGCAGGCGGAGGATACTCACACATAGCAGCCAATTCTCCATTAATGATAGTACTTATTGCAACTATTTAGTCAAATTAACCAACAACAAATGGACTACTACTACTACTACTACTACTGTTGCTCCAAAATAGAAATGTTGGGATGCCACCGCTGCCATTGATCTCGCACAAGTTGCTGCTGACAAATGACTCATCTTAGGCCTTGCATATGCTCTCTTAGGCTTCATTTAGTCAATAATTGTAACATCATTGAGTCGGGGGACAGGCAGACAGGCACTTTATACATGTTAGGCTTATAGTGGTCTCCAACACCCACCACCCCACAAGGTCCAACTAGTGACTAACCCTCACTCACTCACCACGCCCCAAGTAGCTAGCTTACTAACTCCTGGATACCTATTTACTGCTAGGTGAACAGAGACATTCGGTGATAGGAAAGGCTACCAACAACTACAGCCCTTTTTCTATTTCTATTTCTATTTCTACAAACCTAGTCTATTTCCTAGTCTAAACTAAGCTAACCTAACCTCACCTAACCTAACCCAACCTAACCTAAGCTAATCTAACATAACCTAACCTAACTAACTCCTGGATACCTATTTACTGCTAGGTGAACAGAGACATTCGGTGATAGGAAAGGCTACTAACAATTACAGCCCTACTTCTACAAACCTACCCTAAACCAACCTAACCTAATCTAACCTAACCTAACCTAACCTAATCTAACCTAACCTAAGCTAATCTAACATAACCTAACCTAACTAACTCCTGGATACCTATTTACTGCTAGGTGAACAGAGACATTCGGTGATAGGAAAGGCTACTAACATTTACAGCCCTACTTCTACAAACCTACCCTAAACCAACCTAACCTAATCTAACCTAACCTAACCTAACCTAACCTAACCTAACCTAACCTAACCTAAACTAACCTAACCTAACCTAACCTAACCTAACCTAACCTCACCTCACCTAACCTAACCTAACCTAACCTAACCTAACCTCACCTAACCTAACCTAACCTAACCTAACCTAACCTAACCTAACCTAAGCTAATCTAACATAACCTAACCTAACTAACTCCTGGATACCTATTTACTGCTAGGTGAACAGAAACATTCGGTGATAGGAAGCGCTACCAACAATTACAGCCCTATTTCTATTTCTACAAACCTAGCCTATTTCCTAGCCTAAACTAACTTAACCTAATCTAACCTAACCTAACTAATTCCTGGATACTTACTTACTGCTAGGTGAACAGAGGCATTCGGTGATAGGAAACACTACCAACAACTACAGCCCTTTTTCCATTTCTATTTCTACAAACTTAGTCTATTTCCTAGTCTGAACTAACCTAACCTAACCTAACCTCACCTAACCTCACCTCACCTCACCTCACCTCACCTCACCTCACCTCACCTTACCTTTCCTCACCTAACATAATCTCACCTCACCTCACCTCACCTCACCTCACCTTTCCTCACTTAACATAATCTCACCTCACCTCACCAAAACCTCACCTCACCAAACCTCACTTCACCTCACCTCACCTAACCTAAACCTCACCTAACCTAACCTCACCTAACCTCACCTCACCTAACCTAACTAACTCCTGGATACTTACTTACTGCTAGGTGAACAGAGGCATTCGGTGATAGGAAACGCTACCAAGAATTACATCCCTTTTTTTATTTCTATTTCTACAAACCTAGCCTATTTCCTAGCCAAAACTAACCTAACCTAATCTAACCTTACCTAACCTAACCTAACTAACTCCTGATCAACCAGGCTGTGACTCATACGTCAGGTTGCGAGCAGCCGCGTCTAACAGCCTTGTTGATCAGTCCAGCAACCATGAGGCCTGGTCGACGACCGGGCCGCGGGGACGCTAAGCCCCGAAAGCACCTCAAGGTACTCCTGGATACCTATTTACTGCTAGGTGAACAGAGGCATTCGGTGATAGGAAACGCTACCAACAATTACAGCCCTATTTCTATTTCTACAAACCTAACCTATTTCCTAGCAATAACTAACCTACCTAATCTAACCTAACCTAAATTAACTTAACCTAACCTTATCTAAACTAACCTAACTAACTAACTTCTGGATACCTATTTACTGCTAGATGAATAGAGGCATTCGGTGATAGGAAACGCTACCTACAATTACAGCCCTCTTTCTATTACTATTTCTACAAACATAGCCCATTTCCTAGCCTAAAATAACCTAACCTAACCCTCCAAACCTAGCTTATTTCCTAGCCAAAACTAACCTAACCTAACCTATCCAACTCCTGGATACCTATTTACTGCTAGGTGAACAGAGGCATTCGGTGATAGGAAACGCTACCTACAATTACAGCCCTCTTTCTATTACTATTTCTACAAACATAGCCCATTTCCTAGCCTAAAATAACCTAACCTAACCTAACCTAACCCTCCAAACCTAGCTTATTTCCTAGCCAAAACTAACCTAACCTAACCAACTCCTGGATACCTATTTACTGCTAGGTGAACAGAGACATTCGGTGATAAGAAACGTTACCTAAAATTCAAGCAATTTTTTTGTCTATTTTTTTATTGTTTTTAAATAATTTATAATTTATACTTGATTCATTTTTTATAATGTTTTTATCTATTTCTATTTCTACAAACGTAGCCTATTTCCTAGCCTAAATTAACCTAAAAATGTGTGTATATATATATATATATATATATATATATATATATATATATATATATATATATATATATATATATATATATATATATATATATATATATATATATATACATATATATATATATATATATATATATATATATATATATATATATATATATATATATATATATTTAAATATATATATATATATATATATATCAGTCGGTGGAATAATACAAATATTACACCTAACCAACCACAAAATAACCAACCTTAACTGTACCTTACCAACATACCCTAACCAACCAACCCTAACCAACCTAAGCTTACATATTATCTAAATTGCTTATTAAACCATAATTATGCTTGTTCTAACCTAAAATTCTAACCTCAAATTCTAACCTAATTCTAATTCTAACCTAATTCTAATTCTAACCAACCTAACCAACCAACCAACCTAACCAACCTAATCAACCAACCTAAGCAACCTAACCTAACCATCCAACCCAACCCAACCTAACCAACCTAACCTAACCAACCTCACCTAACCTAACCAACCAACCAACCAACCAACCTAACCAACCAACCTAACCAACCAATCTAACCAACCAACCTAACCAACCTAAGCAACCAACCTAACCAACCAACCTAACCAACCAATCTAGCCTAACCAACCTAACCTAACCAACCTAACCTAACCAACCTAACCTAACCTAACCAACCTAACCTAACCTAACCAACCTAACCAACCTAACCTAAGCAACCTAACCTAACCAACCAACCTACTTAACCAACCTAACCTAACCAACCTAACCTAACCTCCCTTCTTATTATCTGACACGAACCTTCGGTTCGTGTCAGAGTCCATGAGTGTCCGTGTGCGTGTCCGTGTGAGTGTCCGTGTCCGTGTATCCATGGGGTTTTGGGTCCAGGAAGCTATTTGTGTCGACCCAAATTGCCTCCCTTCTCCCCACCTGAAATCCAGGTGGATTGAAAGACCTGCCCGAGGTCAGTGGATCCAGGTATCCGTCCGTGGCCCCCCGGACTTCAACCCTTCCCCACATTCCAAGGAGTCGGTCAATCAATCTTCGGCTATCCAGAGAATCTATCGAAACTGATGCTCCTACAGGAGGGGACACACAGAGAAATCTGTGCCCTGTACTTGCAACCGTTCCGACAGGCTCGAACGCAGGTCTATCCGGATTAGGAACTTGTTCTATCCGACTAGGCCACGCTGGAGTTGCCTTCTGAATCAAATTTGGCACTTGTATTTATATCTCATAGCAAGGTTAGTTAGTGTCTATTTATCAACAGTTGCAATGATTGAGATGTGAAGTTGTTAATTTGTGTTGACAGTTAGAAAGACCTGACAGCTTTATTTGATAAGGTTGCAGTCCCGTGAGGCAGTTTTATGAATGAATATTGGAGAATTTAGGCTAACTGACATGTGTGTGTGTGTGTGTGTGTGTGTGTGTGTGTGTGTGTGTGTGTTTAAAAGTATGTATTAATTAATAATTAGTGTGGTGTTTCCAAATGAGTTTGTGAATGGTAAACAAGCAATGCAATATCCAATATGTGCTATTTTAGGCCTCGTTCTGTAAAATACATGTTTTACTAGGGAAGGAAAATCCGGTTTGTTTTTTTCCCTCGTTTTATTTCAGGAATAAATAGCACATAGGCCAAGGACCGAAGGTTTTGGCTGGTTAAATATAGCGCTGTGGCCGCCATTTTCTGTGTTGGGCGGGGGGGTGGGGGATGGAGGGGGCGGTATGGGGGATAGGGGGGGGGGGTTAGATGGTGGGGGAGAGGGGCCCTGATGAGCTACCTTGGGAGGTGTTGTTGGTGGGGGGGGGGTTGGTGGGGGAGGGGGCAGGGGGAGAGGGGCCTAAGGAGCTACCTTGGGAGGTGTTGGTGGGTGGGGGGGGGGGGGTTGGTGGGGGAGGGGGCAGGGGGAGAGGGGCCCTGAGGAGCTACCTTGGGAGGTGTTGTGGTAGTGAGGGGGGGGGGGGTTGTCAGTTAGGTATTTCAATTTAATATTGTAAGATAGGTTATATAGGGCGAGGTGTTGAGGAAGGAATAAGAAAAGTGTTTGGGACTGAGTTGAGTGTATTAGTTGTTGTGATTGATGTTAGCAGGAAGGTAGGTGGTTGAAATGTGTAAAGATTTGTTAATGAGATCATTTGGTTAATAATGTAGGAATTAAGGGTAAGTGATCACTGGAGATAGATATTCAACAGTATATTAAGAGGCCAAGTTTTAGCAGGTAGGTAGGCCGGCCGGCCGGCAGAGAGAGACAATGGACTGACACACAGGTAGACGTTTTCTTCATGGATGGTAAACTATTATTAAAATGGCATGTACACATTTCCATGTGCGACATTCTTGTACACACACACACACACACACACACACTGACCCACAGAGACTGCCCAAATATGAATACTAACAGCAGCAGCAGTTGGTGTTCCCAGGCAGGTCACCCATCCAAGTACTAACCAAAGTCAACGGTGTTTAACCTGACAGATGTATGGGAGGAGACGCAGTGTTCTCAAGGTGATAGGTAGGTAGGTAGGTAGTATGGCCGTTGCTATTGTATACAAGTAGTAAGTAATCACATGTGAGTGAGTGAGTGAGTCAGGATACTGGTAACTGCGGCGGGCAGGCAGGCGGAGGATACTCACACATAGCAGCCAATTCTCCATTAATGATAGTACTTATTGCAACTATTTAGTCAAATTAACCAACAACAAATGGACTACTACTACTACTACTACTACTGTTGCTCCAAAATAGAAATGTTGGGATGCCACCGCTGCCATTGATCTCGCACAAGTTGCTGCTGACAAATGACTCATCTTAGGCCTTGCATATGCTCTCTTAGGCTTCATTTAGTCAATAATTGTAACATCATTGAGTCGGGGGACAGGCAGACAGGCACTTTATACATGTTAGGCTTATAGTGGTCTCCAACACCCACCACCCCACAAGGTCCAACTAGTGACTAACCCTCACTCACTCACCACGCCCCAAGTAGCTAGCTTACTAACTCCTGGATACCTATTTACTGCTAGGTGAACAGAGACATTCGGTGATAGGAAAGGCTACCAACAACTACAGCCCTTTTTCTATTTCTATTTCTATTTCTACAAACCTAGTCTATTTCCTAGTCTAAACTAAGCTAACCTAACCTCACCTAACCTAACCCAACCTAACCTAAGCTAATCTAACATAACCTAACCTAACTAACTCCTGGATACCTATTTACTGCTAGGTGAACAGAGACATTCGGTGATAGGAAAGGCTACTAACAATTACAGCCCTACTTCTACAAACCTACCCTAAACCAACCTAACCTAATCTAACCTAACCTAACCTAACCTAATCTAACCTAACCTAAGCTAATCTAACATAACCTAACCTAACTAACTCCTGGATACCTATTTACTGCTAGGTGAACAGAGACATTCGGTGATAGGAAAGGCTACTAACATTTACAGCCCTACTTCTACAAACCTACCCTAAACCAACCTAACCTAATCTAACCTAACCTAACCTAACCTAACCTAACCTAACCTAACCTAACCTAAACTAACCTAACCTAACCTAACCTAACCTAACCTAACCTCACCTCACCTAACCTAACCTAACCTAACCTAACCTAACCTCACCTAACCTAACCTAACCTAACCTAACCTAACCTAACCTAACCTAAGCTAATCTAACATAACCTAACCTAACTAACTCCTGGATACCTATTTACTGCTAGGTGAACAGAAACATTCGGTGATAGGAAGCGCTACCAACAATTACAGCCCTATTTCTATTTCTACAAACCTAGCCTATTTCCTAGCCTAAACTAACTTAACCTAATCTAACCTAACCTAACTAATTCCTGGATACTTACTTACTGCTAGGTGAACAGAGGCATTCGGTGATAGGAAACACTACCAACAACTACAGCCCTTTTTCCATTTCTATTTCTACAAACTTAGTCTATTTCCTAGTCTGAACTAACCTAACCTAACCTAACCTCACCTAACCTCACCTCACCTCACCTCACCTCACCTCACCTCACCTCACCTTACCTTTCCTCACCTAACATAATCTCACCTCACCTCACCTCACCTCACCTCACCTTTCCTCACTTAACATAATCTCACCTCACCTCACCAAAACCTCACCTCACCAAACCTCACTTCACCTCACCTCACCTAACCTAAACCTCACCTAACCTAACCTCACCTAACCTCACCTCACCTAACCTAACTAACTCCTGGATACTTACTTACTGCTAGGTGAACAGAGGCATTCGGTGATAGGAAACGCTACCAAGAATTACATCCCTTTTTTTTATTTCTATTTCTACAAACCTAGCCTATTTCCTAGCCAAAACTAACCTAACCTAATCTAACCTTACCTAACCTAACCTAACTAACTCCTGATCAACCAGGCTGTGACTCATACGTCAGGTTGCGAGCAGCCGCGTCTAACAGCCTTGTTGATCAGTCCAGCAACCATGAGGCCTGGTCGACGACCGGGCCGCGGGGACGCTAAGCCCCGAAAGCACCTCAAGGTACTCCTGGATACCTATTTACTGCTAGGTGAACAGAGGCATTCGGTGATAGGAAACGCTACCAACAATTACAGCCCTTTTCTATTTCTACAAACCTAACCTATTTCCTAGCAATAACTAACCTAACCTAATCTAACCTAACCTAAATTAACTTAACCTAACCTTATCTAAACTAACCTAACTAACTAACTTCTGGATACCTATTTACTGCTAGATGAATAGAGGCATTCGGTGATAGGAAACGCTACCTACAATTACAGCCCTCTTTCTATTACTATTTCTACAAACATAGCCCATTTCCTAGCCTAAAATAACCTAACCTAACCCTCCAAACCTAGCTTATTTCCTAGCCAAAACTAACCTAACCTAACCTATCCAACTCCTGGATACCTATTTACTGCTAGGTGAACAGAGGCATTCGGTGATAGGAAACGCTACCTACAATTACAGCCCTCTTTCTATTACTATTTCTACAAACATAGCCCATTTCCTAGCCTAAAATAACCTAACCTAACCTAACCTAACCCTCCAAACCTAGCTTATTTCCTAGCCAAAACTAACCTAACCTAACCAACTCCTGGATACCTATTTACTGCTAGGTGAACAGAGACATTCGGTGATAAGAAACGTTACCTAAAATTCAAGCAATTTTTTTTGTCTATTTTTTTATTGTTTTTAAATAATTTATAATTTATACTTGATTCATTTTTATAATGTTTTTATCTATTTCTATTTCTACAAACGTAGCCTATTTCCTAGCCTAAATTAACCTAAAAATGTGTGTATATATATATATATATATATATATATATATATATATATATATATATATATATATATATATATATATATATATATATATATATATATATATATATACATATATATATATATATATATATATATATACATATTATATATAATATTATAATATATATATAAAATATATATATATATATATATAGTCGGTGGAATAATACAAATATTACACCTACCAACCACAAAATAACCAACCTTAACTGTACTTACCAACATACCCTAACCAACCAACCCTAACCAACCTAAGCTTACATATTATCTAAATTGCTTATTAAACCATAATTATGCTTGTTCTAACCTAAAATTCTAACCTCAAATTCTAACCTAATTCTAATTCTAACCTAATTCTAATTCTAACCAACCTAACCAACCAACCAACCTAACCAACCTAATCAACCAACCTAAGCAACCTAACCTAACCATCCAACCCAACCCAACCTAACCAACCTAACCTAACCAACCTCACCTAACCTAACCAACCAACCAACCAACCAACCTAACCAACCAACCTAACCAACCAATCTAACCAAACCTAACCAACCAACCAACCTAAGCAACCAACCTAACCAACCAACCTAACCAACCAATCTAGCCTAACCCCTAACCTAACCAACCTAACCTAACCAACCTAACCTAACAACCTAACCCTAACCTAACCTAACAACCTAACCAACCTAACCTAAGCAACCTAACCTAACCAACCAACCTACTTAACCAACCTAACCTAACCAACCTAACCTAACCTCCCTTCTTATTATCTGACACGAACCTTCGGTTCGTGTCAGAGTCCATGAGTGTCCGTGTGCGTGTCCGTGTGAGTGTCCGTGTCCGTGTATCCATGGGGTTTTGGGTCCAGGAAGCTATTTGTGTCGACCCAAATTGCCTCCCTTCTCCCCACCTGAAATCCAGGTGGATTGAAAGACCTGCCCGAGGTCAGTGGATCCAGGTATCCGTCCGTGGCCCCCCGGACTTCAACCCTTCCCCACATTCCAAGGAGTCGGTCAATCAATCTTCGGCTATCCAGAGAATCTATCGAAACTGATGCTCCTACAGGAGGGGACACACAGAGAAATCTGTGCCCTGTACTTGCAACCGTTCCGACAGGCTCGAACGCAGGTCTATCCGGATTAGGAACTTGTTCTATCCGACTAGGCCACGCTGGAGTTGCCTTCTGAATCAAATTTGGCACTTGTATTTATATCTCATAGCAAGGTTAGTTAGTGTCTATTTATCAACAGTTGCAATGATTGAGATGTGAAGTTGTTAATTTGTGTTGACAGTTAGAAAGACCTGACAGCTTTATTTGATAAGGTTGCAGTCCCGTGAGGCAGTTTTATGAATGAATATTGGAGAATTTAGGCTAACTGACATGTGTGTGTGTGTGTGTGTGTGTGTGTGTGTGTGTGTGTGTGTGTTTAAAAGTATGTATTAATTAATAATTAGTGTGGTGTTTCCAAATGAGTTTGTGAATGGTAAACAAGCAATGCAATATCCAATATGTGCTATTTTAGGCCTCGTTCTGTAAAATACATGTTTTACTAGGGAAGGAAAATCCGGTTTGTTTTTTTCCCTCGTTTTATTTCAGGAATAAATAGCACATAGGCCAAGGACCGAAGGTTTTGGCTGGTTAAATATAGCGCTGTGGCCGCCATTTTCTGTGTTGGGCGGGGGGGGGGGGGGGGGGGGGGAGGGGGTGGGGGATGGAGGGCGGTATGGGGGATAGGGGGGGGGGTTAGATGGTGGGGGAGAGGGCCCTGATGAGCTACCTTGGGAGGTGTTGTTGGTGGGGGGGGGGTTGGTGGGGGAGGGGGCAGGGGGAGAGGGGCCTAAGGAGCTACCTTGGGAGGTGTTGGTGGGTGGGGGGGGGGGGTTGGTGGGGGAGGGGGCAGGGGGAGAGGGGCCCTGAGGAGCTACCTTGGGAGGTGTTGTTGGTAGTGGGAGGGGGGGGGGGTTGTCAGTTAGGTATTTCAATTTAATATTGTAAGATAGGTTATATAGGGCGAGGTGTTGAGGAAGGAATAAGAAAAGTGTTTGGGACTGAGTTGAGTGTATTAGTTGTTGTGATTGATGTTAGCAGGAAGGTAGGTGGTTGAAATGTGTAAAGATTTGTTAATGAGATCATTTGGTTAATAATGTAGGAATTAAGGGTAAGTGATCACTGGAGATAGATATTCAACAGTATATTAAGAGGCCAAGTTTTAGCAGGTAGGTAGGCCGGCCGGCCGGCAGAGAGAGACAATGGACTGACACACAGGTAGACGTTTTCTTCATGGATGGTAAACTATTATTAAAATGGCATGTACACATTTCCATGTGCGACATTCTTGTACACACACACACACACACACACACACTGACCCACAGAGACTGCCCAAATATGAATACTAACAGCAGCAGCAGTTGGTGTTCCCAGGCAGGTCACCCATCCAAGTACTAACCAAAGTCAACGGTGTTTAACCTGACAGATGTATGGGAGGAGACGCAGTGTTCTCAAGGTGATAGGTAGGTAGGTAGGTAGTATGGCCGTTGCTATTGTATACAAGTAGTAAGTAATCACATGTGAGTGAGTGAGTGAGTCAGGATACTGGTAACTGCGGCGGGCAGGCAGGCGGAGGATACTCACACATAGCAGCCAATTCTCCATTAATGATAGTACTTATTGCAACTATTTAGTCAAATTAACCAACAACAAATGGACTACTACTACTACTACTACTACTGTTGCTCCAAAATAGAAATGTTGGGATGCCACCGCTGCCATTGATCTCGCACAAGTTGCTGCTGACAAATGACTCATCTTAGGCCTTGCATATGCTCTCTTAGGCTTCATTTAGTCAATAATTGTAACATCATTGAGTCGGGGGACAGGCAGACAGGCACTTTATACATGTTAGGCTTATAGTGGTCTCCAACACCCACCACCCCACAAGGTCCAACTAGTGACTAACCCTCACTCACTCACCACGCCCCAAGTAGCTAGCTTACTAACTCCTGGATACCTATTTACTGCTAGGTGAACAGAGACATTCGGTGATAGGAAAGGCTACCAACAACTACAGCCCTTTTTCTATTTCTATTTCTATTTCTACAAACCTAGTCTATTTCCTAGTCTAAACTAAGCTAACCTAACCTCACCTAACCTAACCCAACCTAACCTAAGCTAATCTAACATAACCTAACCTAACTAACTCCTGGATACCTATTTACTGCTAGGTGAACAGAGACATTCGGTGATAGGAAAGGCTACTAACAATTACAGCCCTACTTCTACAAACCTACCCTAAACCAACCTAACCTAATCTAACCTAACCTAACCTAACCTAATCTAACCTAACCTAAGCTAATCTAACATAACCTAACCTAACTAACTCCTGGATACCTATTTACTGCTAGGTGAACAGAGACATTCGGTGATAGGAAAGGCTACTAACATTTACAGCCCTACTTCTACAAACCTACCCTAAACCAACCTAACCTAATCTAACCTAACCTAACCTAACCTAACCTAACCTAACCTAACCTAACCTAAACTAACCTAACCTAACCTAACCTAACCTAACCTAACCTCACCTCACCTAACCTAACCTAACCTAACCTAACCTAACCTCACCTAACCTAACCTAACCTAACCTAACCTAACCTAACCTAACCTAAGCTAATCTAACATAACCTAACCTAACTAACTCCTGGATACCTATTTACTGCTAGGTGAACAGAAACATTCGGTGATAGGAAGCGCTACCAACAATTACAGCCCTATTTCTATTTCTACAAACCTAGCCTATTTCCTAGCCTAAACTAACTTAACCTAATCTAACCTAACCTAACTAATTCCTGGATACTTACTTACTGCTAGGTGAACAGAGGCATTCGGTGATAGGAAACACTACCAACAACTACAGCCCTTTTTCCATTTCTATTTCTACAAACTTAGTCTATTTCCTAGTCTGAACTAACCTAACCTAACCTAACCTCACCTAACCTCACCTCACCTCACCTCACCTCACCTCACCTCACCTTACCTTTCCTCACCTAACATAATCTCACCTCACCTCACCTCACCTCACCTCACCTTTCCTCACTTAACATAATCTCACCTCACCTCACCAAAACCTCACCTCACCAAACCTCACTTCACCTCACCTCACCTAACCTAAACCTCACCTAACCTAACCTCACCTAACCTCACCTCACCTAACCTAACTAACTCCTGGATACTTACTTACTGCTAGGTGAACAGAGGCATTCGGTGATAGGAAACGCTACCAAGAATTACATCCCTTTTTTTTATTTCTATTTCTACAAACCTAGCCTATTTCCTAGCCAAAACTAACCTAACCTAATCTAACCTTACCTAACCTAACCTAACTAACTCCTGATCAACCAGGCTGTGACTCATACGTCAGGTTGCGAGCAGCCGCGTCTAACAGCCTTGTTGATCAGTCCAGCAACCATGAGGCCTGGTCGACGACCGGGCCGCGGGGACGCTAAGCCCCGAAAGCACCTCAAGGTACTCCTGGATACCTATTTACTGCTAGGTGAACAGAGGCATTCGGTGATAGGAAACGCTACCAACAATTACAGCCCTATTTCTATTTCTACAAACCTAACCTATTTCCTAGCAATAACTAACCTAACCTAATCTAACCTAACCTAAATTAACTTAACCTAACCTTATCTAAACTAACCTAACTAACTAACTTCTGGATACCTATTTACTGCTAGATGAATAGAGGCATTCGGTGATAGGAAACGCTACCTACAATTACAGCCCTCTTTCTATTACTATTTCTACAAACATAGCCCATTTCCTAGCCTAAAATAACCTAACCTAACCCTCCAAACCTAGCTTATTTCCTAGCCAAAACTAACCTAACCTAACCTATCCAACTCCTGGATACCTATTTACTGCTAGGTGAACAGAGGCATTCGGTGATAGGAAACGCTACCTACAATTACAGCCCTCTTTCTATTACTATTTCTACAAACATAGCCCATTTCCTAGCCTAAAATAACCTAACCTAACCTAACCTAACCCTCCAAACCTAGCTTATTTCCTAGCCAAAACTAACCTAACCTAACCAACTCCTGGATACCTATTTACTGCTAGGTGAACAGAGACATTCGGTGATAAGAAACGTTACCTAAAATTCAAGCAATTTTTTTTGTCTATTTTTTTATTGTTTTTAAATAATTTATAATTTATACTTGATTCATTTTTTATAATGTTTTTATCTATTTCTATTTCTACAAACGTAGCCTATTTCCTAGCCTAAATTAACCTAAAAATGTGTGTATATATATATATATATATATATATATATATATTATATATATATATATATATATATATATATATATATATTATAATATATATAATATATATATATATATATATATATATATATATATATATATATATATATATATATATATATATATATATATATATTTAAATATATATATATATATATATATATCAGTCGGTGGAATAATACAAATATTACACCTAACCAACCACAAAATAACCAACCTTAACTGTACCTTACCAACATACCCTAACCAACCAACCCTAACCAACCTAAGCTTACATATTATCTAAATTGCTTATTAAACCATAATTATGCTTGTTCTAACCTAAAATTCTAACCTCAAATTCTAACCTAATTCTAATTCTAACCTAATTCTAATTCTAACCAACCTAACCAACCAACCAACCTAACCAACCTAATCAACCAACCTAAGCAACCTAACCTAACCATCCAACCCAACCCAACCTAACCAACCTAACCTAACCAACCTCACCTAACCTAACCAACCAACCAACCAACCTAACCAACCAACCTAACCAACCAATCTAACCAACCAACCTAACCAACCAACCAA
This sequence comes from Procambarus clarkii, assembly GCF_040958095.1. Taxonomy (NCBI): domain Eukaryota; kingdom Metazoa; phylum Arthropoda; class Malacostraca; order Decapoda; family Cambaridae; genus Procambarus; species Procambarus clarkii. Next base: position 4,705 of record NW_027189314.1, on the reverse strand, counting down.
CCTAAGCAACCAACCTAACCAACCAACCTAACCAACCAATCTAGCCTAACCAACCTAACCTAACCAACCTAACCTAACCAACCTAACCTAACCTAACCAACCTAACCTAACCTAACCAACCTAACCAACCTAACCTAAGCAACCTAACCTAACCAACCAACCTACTTAACCAACCTAACCTAACCAACCTAACCTAACCTCCCCTTCTTATTATCTGACACGAACCTTCGGTTCGTGTCAGAGTCCATGAGTGTCCGTGTGCGTGTCCGTGTGAGTGTCCGTGTCCGTGTATCCATGGGGTTTTGGGTCCAGGAAGCTATTTGTGTCGACCCAAATTGCCTCCCTTCTCCCCACCTGAAATCCAGGTGGATTGAAGACCTGCCCGAGGTCAGTGGATCCAGGTATCCGTCCGTGGCCCCCCGGACTTCAACCCTTCCCCACATTCCAAGGAGTCGGTCAATCAATCTTCGGCTATCCAGAGAATCTATCGAAACTGATGCTCCTACAGGAGGGGACACACAGAGAAATCTGTGCCCTGTACTTGCAACCGTTCCGACAGGCTCGAACGCAGGTCTATCCGGATTAGGAACTTGTTCTATCCGACTAGGCCACGCTGGAGTTGCCTTCTGAATCAAATTTGGCACTTGTATTTATATCTCATAGCAAGGTTAGTTAGTGTCTATTTATCAACAGTTGCAATGATTGAGATGTGAAGTTGTTAATTTGTGTTGACAGTTAGAAAGACCTGACAGCTTTATTTGATAAGGTTGCAGTCCCGTGAGGCAGTTTTATGAATGAATATTGGAGAATTTAGGCTAACTGACATGTGTGTGTGTGTGTGTGTGTGTGTGTGTGTGTGTGTGTGTGTGTGTGTGTGTTTAAAAGTATGTATTAATTAATAATTAGTGTGGTGTTTCCAAATGAGTTTGTGAATGGTAAACAAGCAATGCAATATCCAATATGTGCTATTTTAGGCCTCGTTCTGTAAAATACATGTTTTACTAGGGAAGGAAAATCCGGTTTGTTTTTTTCCCTCGTTTTATTTCAGGAATAAATAGCACATAGGCCAAGGACCGAAGGTTTTGGCTGGTTAAATATAGCGCTTGTGGCCGCCATTTTCTGTGTTGGGCGGGGGGGGGGGGGAGGGGGTGGGGGATGGAGGGGGCGGTATGGGGGATATTAGGGGGGGGGGGTTAGATGGTGGGGGAGAGGGGCCCTGATGAGCTACCTTGGGAGGTGTTGTTGGTGGGGGTGGGGGGGGGTGGTGGTGGGGGAGGGGGCAGGGGGAGAGGGGCCCTAAGGAGCTACCTTGGGAGGTGTTGGTGGGTGGGGGGGGGGGGGGGGGGGGGTTGGTGGGGGAGGGGGCAGGGGAGAGGGGTCCCTGAGGAGCTACCTTGGGAGGTGTTGTTGGTGGGGGGGTGGGGTTGTCAGTTAGGTATTTCAATTTAATATTGTAAGATAGGTTATATAGGGCGAGGTGTTGAGGAAGGAATAAGAAAAGTGTTTGGGACTGAGTTGAGTGTATTAGTTGTTGTGATTGATGTTAGCAGGAAGGTAGGTGGTTGAAATGTGTAAAGATTTGTTAATGAGATCATTTGGTTAATAATGTAGGAATTAAGGGTAAGTGATCACTGGAGATAGATATTCAACAGTATATTAAGAGGCCAAGTTTTAGCAGGTAGGTAGGCCGGCCGGCCGGCAGAGAGAGACAATGGACTGCCAAACAGGTAGACGTTTTCTTCATGGATGGTAAACTATTATTAAAATGGCATGTACACATTTCCATGTGCGACATTCTTGTACACACACACACACACACACACACACACACACACACACACACACACACACACACACACACACACACACACACACACACTGACCCACAGAGACTGCCCAAATATGTATACTAACAGCAGCAGCAGTTGGTGTTCCCAGGCAGGTCACCCATCCAAGTACTAACCAAAGTCAACGGTGTTTAACCTGACAGATGTATGGGAGGAGACGCAGTGTTCTCAAGGTGATAGGTAGGTAGGTAGTATGGCCGTTGCTATTGTATACAAGTAGTAAGTAATCACATGTGAGTGAGTGAGTGAGTGAGTCAGGATACTGGTAACTGCGGCGGGCAGGCAGGCGGAGGATACTCACACATAGCAGCCAATTCTCCATTAATGATAGTACTTATTGCAACTATTTAGTCAAATTAACCAACAACAAATGGACTACTACTACTACTACTACTACTGTTGCTCCAAAATAGAAATGTTGGGATGCCACCGCTGCCATTGATCTCGCACAAGTTGCTGCTGACAAATGACTCATCTTAGGCCTTGCATATGCTCTCTTAGGCTTCATTTAGTCAATAATTGTAACATCATTGAGTCGGGGGACAGGCAGACAGGCACTTTATACATGTTAGGCTTATAGTGATCTCCAACACCCACCACCCCACAAGGTCCAACTAGTGACTAACCCTCACTCACTCACCACGCCCCAAGTAGCTAGCTTACTAACTCATGGATACCTATTTACTGCTAGGTGAACAGAGACATTCGGTGATAGGAAAGGCTACTAACATTTACAGCCCTACTTCTACAAACCTACCCTAAACCAACCTAACCTAATCTAACCTAACCTAACCTAACCTAACCTAATCTAACCTAACCTAAGCTAATCTAACATAACCTAACCTAACTAACTCCTGGATACCTATTTACTGCTAGGTGAACAGAGACATTCGGTGATAGGAAAGGCTACTAACATTTACAGCCCTACTTCTACAAACCTACCCTAAACCAACCTAACCTAATCTAACCTAACCTAACCTAACCTAATCTAACCTAACCTAAGCTAATCTAACATAACCTAACCTAACTAACTCCTGGATACCTATTTACTGCTAGGTGAACAGAGGCATTCGGTGATAGGAAAGGCTACTAACATTTACAGCCCTACTTCTACAAACCTACCCTAAACCAACCTAACCTAATCTAACCTAACCTAACCTAACCAAACCTAATCTAACCTAACCTAATCTAACCTAAGCTAATCTAACATAACCTAACCTAACTCCTGGATACCTATTTACTGCTAGGTGAACAGAGGCATTCGGTGATAGGAAAGGCTACCAACAATTACAGCCCTACTTCTACAAACCTACCCTAAACCAACCTAACCTAATCTAACCTAACCTAACCTAACCTAATCTAACCTAAGCTAATCTAACATAACCTAACCTAACTAACTCCTGGATACCTATTTACTGCTAGGTGAACAGAAACATTCGGTGATAGGAAGCGCTACCAACAATTACAGCCCTATTTCTATTTCTACAAACCTAGCCTATTTCCTAGCCTAAACTAACTTAACCTAATCTAACCTAATCTAACTAATTCCTGGATACTTACTTACTGCTAGGTGAACAGAGGCATTCGGTGATAGGAAACAATACCAACAACTACAGCCCTTTTTCCATTTCTATTTCTACAAACCTAGTCTATTTCCTAGTCTGAACTAACCTAACCTAACCTAACCTCACCTAACCTAACCTCACCTCACCTCACCTCACCTTACCTCACCTTACCTTTCCTCGCCTAACATAATCTCACCTCACCTCACCTCACCGAATCTCACCTAACCTAACCTAACCTAACCTAACCTCACCTCACCTCACCTCACCTCACCTCACCTCACCTCACCTTTCCTCACTTAACATAATCTCACCTCACCTCACCAAAACCTCACCTCACCAAACCTCACTTCACCTCACCTCACCTAACCTAAACCTCACCTAACCTAACCTCACCTAACCTCACCTCACCTAACCTAACTAACTCCTGGATACTTACTTACTGCTAGGTGAACAGAGGCATTCGGTGATAGGAAACGCTACCAAGAATTACATCCCTTTTTCTATTTCTATTTCTACAAACCTAGCCTATTTCCTAGCCAAAACTAACCTAACCTAATCTAACCTTACCTAACCTAACCTAACTAACTCCTGATCAACCAGGCTGTGACTCATACGTCAGGTTGCGAGCAGCCGCGTCTAACAGCCTTGTTGATCAGTCCAGCAACCATGAGGCCTGGTCGACGACCGGGCCGCGGGGACGCTAAGCCCCGAAAGCACCTCAAGGTACTCCTGGATACCTATTTACTGCTAGGTGAACAGAGGCATTCGGTGATAGGAAACGCTACCAACAATTACAGCCCTATTTCTATTTCTACAAACCTAACCTATTTCCTAGCAATAACTAACCTAACCTAATCTAACCTAACCTAAATTAACTTAACCTAACCTTATCTAAACTAACCTAACTAACTAACTTCTGGATACCTATTTACTGCTAGGTGAATAGAGGCATTCGGTGATAGGAAACGCTACCTACAATTACAGCCCTCTTTCTATTACTATTTCTACAAACATAGCCCATTTCCTAGCCTAAAATAACCTAACCTAACCTAACCCTCCAAACCTAGCTTATTTCCTAGCCAAAACTAACCTAACCTAACCAACTCCTGGATACCTATTTACTGCTAGGTGAACAGAGGCATTCGGTGATAAGAAACGTTACCTAAAATTCAAGCAATTTTTTTTGTCTATTTTTTTATTGTTTTTAAATGTTTATAATTTATTTATACTTGATTCATTTTTTATAATGTTTTTACCTATTTCTATTTCTACAAACGTAGCCTATTTCCTAGC
>NW_027189313.1:247500-304578 GCF_040958095.1 Procambarus clarkii | reverse complement strand
AAGCCTCTGCATCCCTTTCTTGAGCCTCTGCATCGCTCTCTTGAACTGCTGCATACCTTTCATGAGCCTCTTCATGCTCTCTTGAGCCTTTGCATCCCTTTTTTAGCCTCTGCATCCCTCTCTTGAGCCTCTGAATCCGTCTCTTGATCATCTGCATCACTCTCTAGATCCTCTGCGTCACTCTCTTGAGCCTCTGAATCACTCTCTTCAGCCTCTCTCCATCCATCTCTTGAGCCTCTGCATCATTCTCCTAAGCCTCTCCATCCCTCACTTGAGTCTCTGCATCCCTCTCGTGAGCCTGTGCATCCCTTTCTTGAGCCTCTGCATCGCTCTCTTGAACTGCTGCATACCTTTCATGAGCCACTGCATCCCTCTCTTGAGCCTTTGCATCACTCTCTTAAGCCTCTGCATCCCTCCCTTGAGCCTCAGCATCCCTCTCATGAGCCTCTGCATCCTCTCTTGAGCCTCTGCATCACTCTCTTAAGCCTCTGCATCACGCTCTTAAGCCTCTGCATCACTCTCTTGATCCTCTGCATCCCTCTCTTGAGTCTCTGCATCATCACTTGAGCCTCTGCATCACCCTCTTAAGCCTCTGCATCCCTCTTTTAATCCGCTGCATCACTTTCTTAAGCCTCTGCATCCCTCTCTTGAGCATCTGCATCCCTATCCTGAAATCCTGCATCCCTCTTTTGAGCCTCTGCATCCCTCTCCTGTGCCTTTGCATCACTCTCTTAAGCCTCTGCATCCCTCTCTTGATCCTCTGCATAACTATCGTAAACCTCTGCATCACTCTCTTGAGCTTCTGCATCACTCTCTGAGCATATGCATCACTCTCTTGAGCCTCTGCAACACTATCTTGAGCCTCTGCATTACTCTCCTAAGCCTCTGAATCCCTCTCTTGAGCCTCTGAATCCCTCCCTTGAGCCTCTGCATCACTCTCTCGAGCCTCTGCATCACTCTCATGAGCCTCTGCATCATTCTCTTGAGCCTCTGCATCCCTCTCCTAAGCCTCTACATCATTCTCTTGAGCCTCTGCATCATTCAGGGAAGTGGGGAAGGGTGAAATCCGTTGGGCCCACGGATGGATACCTTGGATCCATGGACCTAGGGCAGGTCTAATCACCTGGGATTCGAACCCACGGTGGGAATAAGTGAGGAGATTTGGGGAGGGGGGGGGAAGGATTGTTCCAGGAACCAAACCTCACATAAACCCGGACACTCACACACACACACACACCCTCACCCGAACACTCACAGGGACATTCACACACACACCCATAGACTGTGATAAGGGAGACCATCTGAGGGGACACAGATGGCCTCGTGGACCCACAGGTATAACCAGATACACACTCAACCGGACACTCACAGGGGCACTCACACTCACACACACTCACCCGGACACTCACAGGGATATACACACTCACACAAAGACACACATCCATAGACACAAACTGTGATAAGGGAGACCATCTGAGGGGACACAGATGGCCTCCTGGACCCACAGGTATATATCAATATTTAATTTATTATTATTATTAAATTTTAATAAAAAAATAAATCAAATTAATTTTTTTTTATAAATTATTATTTTATTAAATTATTAAATAATTATTTTAATAAACAAATAAATTAAATTTAATTAATAAATATTTATTATTTAATTTATAAATATGACAGATTTTTTAAATATATATAATATATATATATATATATATATATTATATATATAATATATAATATATATATATATATATATATATTATACATATATATATATATATATATATATATATATATATATATATATATATATATATATATATATATATATATATATATATATATGTCGTACCTAGTAGCCAGAACGCACTTATCAGCCTATTATGCAAGGCCCGATTTGCCTAATAAGCCAAGTTTTCATGAATTAATTGTTTTTCGACTACCTAACCTACCTAACCTAACCTAACCTAACTTTTTCGGCCACCTAACCTAACCTATCTCTATAGGTTAGGTTAGGGTTCGGTCATATAACGTTAATTTTAACTCAAATAAAAACAAATTGACCTCATACATAATGTAATGGGTAGCTTTATCATTTCATAAGAAAAAAATTAAAGAAAATATATTAATTCATGAAAACTTGGCTTATTAGGCAAATCGAGCCTCTGCTTCCCTCTCTTGATCCTCTGCATCACTCTCTTGAGCCTCTGCATCACACTCTTGATCGTCTGCATCACTCTCTTGAGCCTCTGCATCACTCTTGAGCCTCTGCATTACTCTCTTGAGCCTCTGCATCACTCTCTTAAGCCTCTGCATCCCTCTCTGATCCTCTGGATCACTCTCTTGAGCCTCTGCATCATTCTCTTGAGCCTCTGCATCCCTCTCTTAAGACTCTATATCATTCTCTTGAGCCTCTGCATCACTCTCTTGAGCCTCTGCATCACTCTCTTAAGCCTCTGCCTTTCTCTCCTGAGCCTCTGCATCACTCTCTTGAGCCTCTGCATCCCTCTCTGGAACCTCAGCATCCCTCTCTTGAGCCTTTTGTAGCACTTTCTTGAGCCTCTGCATAATTCTCTTGAGCCTCTGCATCCCTCTCTTAAGCCTCTGCATCACTCTCTTGAGCCTCTGCATCCCTCTCCTGAGCCTCTGCATCACTCTCCTAAGCCTCTGCAACACTCTCTTCAGCCTCTGCATCAGTCTCTTAAGCCTCTGCTTCACTCTCTTCGGCCTCTGCATCACTCTCTTAATCCTCTGCTTCCCTCTCTTGATCCTCTGCATCACTCTCTTGAGTCTCTGCATCACTCTCATGATCCTCTGCATCACTCTCTTGAGCCTCTGCATCCATCCCTCTCTGGAGCCTCTGCAGCACTCCCTTGAGCCTCTGCAGCACTCCCTTGAGCCTCTGCATCATTCTCCTGACCCTCTGCATCCCTCTCTTAAGCCTCTGTATCACTCTCTTGAGCATCTGCATCCCTTTCTTAAGCCTCTGCATCATTCTCTTGAGCCTCTGCATCCTCTCTTGAACTCCTGCATCCCTCTCATGAGCATCTGCATCCCTCTATTGAGCCTTTGCATCACTCTCCTAAGCCTCTGGCTCCCTCTCGTGAGCCTCTGCATCCCTCTCTTGAGCCCCTGCATCACTGTCTTGAGCCTTTGCATCCCTCTCTTGAGCCTCTGCATCCCTCTCTTAAGCCTCTTCATCACTTTCTTCAGCCTCTGTATCACTCTCTTGAGCCTCTGCATCCCCTCTCTTAAGCCTCTGCATCACTCTCTTGAGCGTCTACATCCCTCTCCTGAGCCTCTGCATAACTCTCTTGAGCATCTGCATCACTCTCTTGAGCCTCTGCATCCCTCTATTCAGCCTCTGCATCATTCTCTTAAGCATCTGCATCACTCTCCTGAGCCTCTGCATCACTCTCTTGAGCCTCTGCATCCCTCTCATAAGCCTCTGCATCACTCTCTTAAGCCTCTGCATCACTCTCTTAAGCCTCTTCATCACTCTTTTTAGCCGCTGCATCACTCTCATGATCCTCTGCATCTCTCTCTTGAGCCTCTACATCACTCTCTTGAGCCTCTACATCATTCTCTTGAGCCTCTGCATCACTCACTTGAGCCTCTCCATCACTCTCTTAAGCCTCTGCATCCCTCTCTTATTCTCTGCATCACTCTCTTGAGCCTCTGCATCATTCTCTTGAGCCTCTGCATCCCTCTCTTAAGCCTTTATATCATTCTATTGAGCCTCTGCATCATTCTCGTGAGCCTCTGCAATACTCTCTTGAGCCTCTGCATCACTCTCTTAAGCCTCTGCATCTCTCTCTTCAGCCTCTGTATCACTCTCTTGAGCCTCTGCATCCCTCTCTGGAGCCTCAGCATCCCTCTCTTGTGCCTCTGCAGCACTCTCTTGAGCCTCTGCATCATTCTCTTGAGCCTCAGCATCCCTCTCATAAACCTCTGCATCACTCTCGTGAGCCTCTGCATCCCTCTCTTAAGCCTCTGCATCACTAGTTTGAGCGTCTGCATCACTCTCTTGAACTCCTGCAACCTTCTCATGAGCCTTTGCATCCCTCTATTGAGCCTTTGCTTCACTCTCTTAAGCCTTTGCATTCCTCTCTTGAGGAATGCAAAGGCATTCCTTGAGCAGAGGCTCAAGGAGGCTCTTGGAGGCTCAGGGAGGCTCTCAGAGGCTCAAGGAGGCTCTTGAGCAGAGGCTCAAGAGAGTGATGCAAAGGCTCAAGAGAGGGATGCAGAGGCTCATGTGAGGGATGCTGAGGCTCAAGTGAGGGATGGAGAGGCTTAGGAGAATGATGCAGATGCTCAAGAGAGGGATGCAGAGGCTGAGGAGAGTAATGCAAAGGCTCAAGAGAGTGATGCAGAGGCTCTGGAGAGTGATGCAGAGGATCATGAGAGGGATTCAGAGGCTCAAGAGAGGGATTCAGAGGCTTAAGAGAGTGATGCAGAGGCTCAAGGAAGGGATGCAGAGGCTTAAAAGAGTGATACAAAGGTTCAAGAGAGGGATGAAGATGCTCATGAAAGGTATGCAGCAGTTCAGAGAGCGATGCAGAGGCTCAAGAAAGGGATGCAGAGGCTCAAGAAAGGCATGCAGAGGCTTGAGAAAGTGATGCAGAGGCTCAAAATAGGGATGCAGAGGCATAGGAGGGTGATGCAGAGGGCTCAAGAGAGTAATGCAGAGGCTCACGAGAGGGATGCAGGGGCCCATGAGAGTGATGCAGGATGCTCAAGAGAGGGACGCAGAGGATGAAGAGAGTGATGCAGAGGCTCGAGAGAGTGATGCAGAGGCTCAAGAGAGGGATTCAGAGGCTCAAGAGAGGGATGCAGAGGCTTAAGAGAGTGATGCAGAGTCTGAGGAGAGTGTTGCAGAGGCTCAAAAGAGGGATGCAGAGGCTCAAGAGAGTGATGCAGAGACTCAAGAGAGTTATGCAGAGGCTCAAGAGAGTGATGCAGAGGCTCAAGAGAGGGATGTAGATGCTCAAGAGAGTGATGCTGAAGCTCAAGAGAGTGATGCAGAGGCTTAAGAGAGGGATGCAGAGGCTCAAGAGAGTAATGCAATGGCTCAAGAGAGGGATGCAGAGACTCTTTAGAGTGATGCAGAGGCTCAAGAGAGGAATGCAAAGGCTTAAGAGAGTGAAGCAAAGGCTCAATAGAGGGATGCAGAGGCTCATGAGAAGGATGCAGGAGTTCAAGAGAGGGATGCAGAGGCTCAAACTAGTGATGCAGAGGCTTAAGGAGAGGGATGCTGAGGCTCACGAGAGTGATGCAGAGGTTTATGAGAGGGGATGCTGAGGCTCAAGAGAATGATGCAGAGGCTCAAGAGAGTGCTGCAGAGGCACGAGAGAGGGATGCTGAGGCTCCAGAGATGGATGCAGAGGCTCAAGAGAGTGATGCAGAGGCTGAAGAGAGAGATGCAGAGGCTTAAGAGAGTGATGCAGAGGCTCAAGAGAGTATTGCAGAGGCTCAAGAGAATGATGCAGGAGGTTCAATAGAATGATGAAAAGGCTAAGAGAGGGATGCAGAGGCTCAAGAGAATGATGCAGAGGCTCAAGAGAATGATGTAGAGGCTTAAGAGAGGGATGCAGAGGCTCAAGAGAATGATGCAGAGGCTCAAGAGAATGATGTAGAGGCTTAGGAGAGGGATGCCGAGGCTCAAGAGAATGATGCAGAGGCTCATGAGAGTGATGCAGAGGCTCGAGAGAGTGATGCAGAGGCTCAAGAGAGGGATTCAGAGGCTCAAGAGAGGGATTCAGAGGCTTAGGAGAGTAATGCAGAGGCTCAAGATAGTGTTGCAGGAGGGCTCAAGAGAGTGATGCATATGCTCAAGAGAGTGATGCAGAAGCTCAAGAGAGTGATGCAGAGGTTTACGATAGTTATGCAGAGGATCAGAGAGGGATGCAGAGGCTTAAGAGAGTGATGCAAAGGCACAGGAGAGGGATGCAGAGGCTCAAAAAGAGTGGATGCAGGGTTTCAGGATAGGGATGCAGATGCTCAAGAGAGGGATGCAGAGGCTTAAGAAAGTGATGCAGCGGCTTAAAAGAGGGATGCAGAGGCTTAAGAGGGTGATGCAGAGGCTCAAGAGAGTGATGCAGAGACTCAAGAGAGGGATGCAGAGGATCAAGAGAGTGATGCAGAGGCTTAAGAGCGTGATGCAGAGGCTTAAGAGAGTGATGCAGAGGCTCAAGAGAGGGATGCAGAGGCTCATGAGAGGGATGCTGAGGCACAAGGGAGGGATGCAGAGGCTTAGGAGAGTGATGCAAAGGCTCAAGAGAGGGATGCAGAGGCTCATGAAAGGCATGCAGCAGTTCAAGAGAGCGATGCAGAGGCTCAAGAAAGGGATGCACAGGCTCACGAGAGGGATGTAGAGACTCAAGTGAGGGATGGAGAGGCTTAGGAGAATGATGCAGAGGCTCAAGAGATGGATGCAGAGGCTGAAGAGAGTGATGCAGAGGCTCAAGAGAGTGACGCAGAGGATCTAGAGAGTGATGCAGAGGATCAAGAGAGGGATTCAGAGGCTCAAGAGAGGGATGCAGAGGCTCAAACTAGTGATGCAGAGGGTTAAGAGAGGGATGCAGAGGCTCACGAGAGTAATGCAGAGGTTTATGAGAGGGATGCTGAGGCTCAAGAGAATGATGCAGAGGCTCAAGAGAGTGCTACAGAGGCACAAGAGAGGGATGCTGAGGCTCCAGAGAGGGATGCAGAGGCTCAAGAGAATGATGCAGAGGCTGAAGAGAGAGATGCAGAGGCTTAAGAGAGTGATGCAGAGGCTCAAGAGAGTATTGCAGAGGCTCAAGAGAATGATGCAGAGGCTCAATAAAATGATGTAGAGGCTTAAGAGAGGGATGCAGAGGCTCAAGAGAATGATGCAGAGGCTAAAGAGAGTGATGCAGAGGAATAAGAGAGGGATGCAGAGGCTTATGAGAGTGATGGAGAGGCTCAAGTGAGTGATGCAGAGGCTCAAGAGAATGATGTAGAGGCTCAAGAGAGTGATGTAGAGGCTCAAGAGAGAGATGCTGAGGATCATGAGAGTGATGCAGCGGCTAAAAAGTGTGATAAAGCGGCTTAAGAGAGTGATGCAGAGGCTTAAGAAAGTGATGCAGAGGCTTAAGAGAGGGATGTAGAGGCTCAAGAGAATGATGCAGAGGCTGAAGAGAGTGATGCAGATGCTTAGGAGAATGATGCAGAGGCTCAAGAGAGGGATGCCAAGACTGACGAGAGTGATGCAGATGCTCAAGAGAGTTATGCAGAGGCTCAAGAGAGGGATGCCAAGGCTGACGAGAGTGATGCAGATGCTCAAGAGAGTTATGCAGAGGCTCAAGAGAGTGATGCAGAGGCTTACGACAGTGATGCAGAGGCTCAGAAGAGGGATGTAGACGCTGAAGAGAGTGATGCAGAGGCTTAAGAGAGTGATGCAGAGGCTTAAGAGAGGGGATGCAGAGCCTCAAGAGAGTGATACAGAGGCTGAAGAAAGTGATGCAGAGCCTTAAGAGAGAGATGCAGAGGCTCAAGAGAGGGATGCAGAGGCTCAAGAGAGGGAGGCAGAGGCTTAAGAGAGTGATGCAAAGGCTCAATAGAAGGATGCAGATGCTCATGAGAGGGATGCAGGAGTTCAAGAGAGGGATACAGAGGCTCAAGAGATTGATGCAGAGGCTTAAGAGAGGGATGCAGATGCTCAAGAGAGTGATGCAGAGGCTCCAGGGAGTGCTGCACAGGCTCCAGAGAGGGATGCTGAGGCTCCAGAGAGGGATGCAGAGGCTCAAGAGAGTGATGCAGAAGATCATGAGAGTGATGCAGAGACTCAAGAGAGTGATGCAGAGGATCAAGAGAGGGAAGCAGAGGATTAAGAGAGTGATGCAGAGGCCGAAGAGAGTGATGCAGAGGCTTAAGAGAGTGATGCAGAGGCTTTAGAGAGTGTTGCAGAGGCACAAGAGAGGGATGCTGAGGCTCCAGAGAGGGATGCAGAGGCTCAAGAGAGTGATGCAGAGGTTTACGAGAGTTATGCAGAGGATCAAGAGAGGGATGCAGAGGCTTAAGAGAGTGATGCAAAGGCACAGGAGAGGGATGCAGAGGCTCAAAAAAGGGATGCAGGAATTCAGTAGAGGGATGCAGATGCTAAAGAGAGGGATGCAGAGGCTTAAGAAAGTGATACAGCGGCTTAAAAGAGGGATGCAGAGGCTTAAGAGGGTGATGCAGAGGCGCAAGAGAGTGATGCAGAGGCTCAGGAAAAAGATGCAGGGGCTCAAGAGAGTGATGCAGAAGCTCAAGAGAGTGATTCAGAGGCTTACGAGAGTGATGCAGAGGCTTAAGAGAGTGATGCAGAGGCTTAAGAGAGGGATTCAGAGGCTCAAGAGAGGGATTCAGAGACTCAAGAGAGTTATGCAGAGGCTCAAGAGAGGGATGCAGAGGCTCAAGAGAGTGATGCAGAGACTCAAGAGAGGGATGCAGAGGATCAAGAGAGTGATGCAGAGGCTTACGAGCGTGATGCAGAGGCTTAAGAGAGTGATGCAGAGGCTCAAGAGAGGGATGCAGAGGCTCATGAGAGGGATGCTGAGGCTCAAGGGAGGGATGCAGAGGCTTAAGAGAGTGATGCAAAGGCTCAAGAGAGGGATGCAGAGGCTCGTGAAAGGTATGCAGCAGTTCAAGAGAGCGATGTAGAGGCTCAAGAAAGGGATGCAGAGACTCACGAGAGGGCTGCAGAGACTCAAAAGAGTGATGCAGAGGCTCAAGAGAGGGATGCAGAGGCTTAAGAGAGTGATGCAAAGGCTCAAGAGAGGGATGCAGAGGCTCATGTGAGGGATGCTGAGGCTCAAGTGAGGGATGGAGAGGCTTAGAAGAATGATGCAGAGGCTCAAGAGATGGATGCAGAGGCTGAAGAGAGTGATGCAGAGGCTCAAGAGAGTGATGCAGAGGCTCTAGAGAGTGATGCAGAGGATCAAGAGAGGGATTCAGAGGCTCAAGAGAGGGATGCAGAGGCTTAAAAGAGTGATGCAAAGGCTTATGAGAGGGATGAAGAGGCTCATGAAAGGTATGCAGCAGTTCAAGAGAGCGATGTAGAGGCTCAAGAAAGGGATGCAGAGGCTTGAGAAAGTGATGCAGAGGCTCAAAATAGGGATGCAGAGGCATAAGAGGGTGATGCAGAGGCTGAAGAGAGTAATGCAGAGGCTCACGAGAGTGATGCAGAGGATGAAGAGAGTGATGCAGAGGCTCGAGAGAGTGATGCAGAGGCTCAAGAGAGGGATTCAGAGGCTCAAAAGAGGGATGCAGAGGATTAAGAGAGTGATGCAGAGTCTGAAGAGAGTGTTGCATCGGCTCAAGAGAGGGATGCAGAGGCTCAAGAGAGTGATGCAGAGACTCAAGAGAGTTATGCAGAGGCTCAAGAGAGTGATGCAGAGGCTTACGAGAGTAATGCAGAGGCTCATGAGAGTGATGCAGAGGCTGAAGAGAGTGATGCAGAGGCTTAAGAGAGGGATGCAGAGGCTCAAGAGAGTGATGCAAAGGCTCAAGAGAGGGATGCAGGGGCTCAAGAGAGTGATGCAGAGGCTCAAGAGAGGGATGCAGAGACTCTTTAGAGTGATGCAGAGGCTCAAGAGAGGAATGCAAAGGCTTAAGAGAGTGAAGCAAAGGCTCAATAGAGGGATGCAGAGGCTCTTGAGAAGGATGCAGGACTTCAAAAGAGAGATGCAGAGGCTCAAACTAGTGATGCAGAGGCTTAAGAAAGGGATGCAGAGGCTCACGAGAGTAATGCAGAGGTTTATGAGAGGGATGCTGAGGCTCAAGAGAATGATGCAGAGGCTCAAGAGAGTGCTACAGAGGCACAAGAGAGGGATGCTGAGGCTCCAGAGAGGGATGCAGAGGCTCAAGAGAATGATGCAGAGGCTGAAGAGAGAGATGCAGAGGCTTAAGAGAGTGATGCAGAGGCTCAAGAGAGTATTGCAGAGGCTCAAGAGAATGATGCAGAGGCTCAATAGAATGATGTAGAGGCTTAAGAGAGGGATGCAGAGGCTCAAGAGAATGATGCAGAGGCTAAAGAGAGTGATGCAGAGGAATAAGAGAGGGATGCAGAGGCTTATGAGAGTGATGGAGAGGCTCAAGTGAGTGATGCAGAGGCTCAAGAGAATGATGTAGAGGCTCAAGAGAGTGATGTAGAGGCTCAAGAGAGAGATGCTGAGGATCATGAGAGTGATGCAGCGGCTAAAAAGTGTGATAAAGCGGCTTAAGAGAGTGATGCAGAGGCTTAAGAAAGTGATGCAGAGGCTTAAGAGAGGGATGTAGAGGCTCAAGAGAATGATGCAGAGGCTGAAGAGAGTGATGCAGATGCTTAGGAGAATGATGCAGAGGCTCAAGAGAGGGATGCCAAGGCTGACGAGAGTGATGCAGATGCTCAAGAGAGTTATGCAGAGGCTCAAGAGAGGGATGCCAAGGCTGACGAGAGTGATGCAGATGCTCAAGAGAGTTATGCAGAGGCTCAAGAGAGTGATGCAGAGGCTTACGACAGTGATGCAGAGGCTCAGAAGAGGGATGTAGACGCTGAAGAGAGTGATGCAGAGGCTTAAGAGAGTGATGCAGAGGCTTAAGAGAGGGGATGCAGAGGCTCAAGAGAGTGATACAGAAGCTGAAGAAAGTGATGGAGAGGCTTAAGAGAGGGGATGCAGAGCCTCAAGAGAGTGATACAGAGGCTGAAGAAAGTGATGCAGAGCCTTAAGAGAGAGATGCAGAGGCTCAAGAGAGGGATGCAGAGGCTCAAGAGAGGGAGGCAGAGGCTTAAGAGAGTGATGCAAAGGCTCAATAGAGGGATGCAGATGCTCATGAGAGGGATGCAGGAGTTCAAGAGAGGGATACAGAGGCTCAAGAGATTGATGCAGAGGCTTAAGAGAGGGATGCAGATGCTCAAGAGAGTGATGCAGAGGCTCCAGGGAGTGCTGCAGAGGCTCCAGAGAGGGATGCTGAGGCTCCAGAGAGGGATGCAGAGGCTCAAGAGAGTGATGCAGAAGATCATGAGAGTGATGCAGAGACTCAAGAGAGTGATGCAGAGGATCAAGAGAGGGAAGCAGAGGATTAAGAGAGTGATGCAGAGGCCGAAGAGAGTGATGCAGAGGCTTAAGAGAGTGATGCAGAGGCTTTAGAGAGTGTTGCAGAGGCTTAGGAGAGTGATGCACAGGCTCAGGTGAGGGATGCAGAGGCTCAAGAGAGTGATGCAGAGGCTTAAGAGAGGGATGCAGAGGCTCAAGAGAATGATGCAGAAGCTCAAGAAAGTGCTACAAAAAGCTCAAGAGAGGGATGCTGAGGTTCCAGAGAGGGATGTAGAGGCTCAAGAGAGTGATGCAGAGGCTCAAGAGAATGATATAGAGGCTTCAGAGAAGGATGCAGAGGCTCAAGAGAATGATGCTGAGGCTCAAGAGAGTGATCCAGAGGATATAGAGAGGGATGCAGAGGCTTAAGAAAGTGATTCAGAGGCTCAAAGAGGGATGCAGAGGCTTAAGAGTGTGATTCAGAGGCTCAAGAGAGTGATGTAGAGGCTCAAGAGAGGGATGCAGGGGCTCAAGAGAGAGATACAGAGGCTCAAGAGAATGATGCAGAGGCTGAAGAGAGTGTTGCAGAGGCTCAAGAGAGGGATGCAGAGGCTCAAGAGAGTGATGCAGAGGCGCAAGAGAGTGATGCAGACGATCAAGAGAGTGATGCAGAGGCTCAAGAGAGTGATGCAGAGGATCAAGAGAGGGAAGCAAAGGCGTAAGAGAGTGATGCAGAGGCTTAAGAGAGTGATGCAGAGGCTCTAGAGAGTGATGCAGAGGCTTAAGAGAGTGATGCAGAGGCTTATGAGAGGGATGTAGAGGCTCAAGAGAGTGACGCAGAGACTCAAGAGAGTTATGCAGAGGCTTACGAGAGTGATGCAGAGGCTCAAGGGAGGGATGCAGAGGCTTAAGAGAGTGATGCAGAGGCTTAAGAAAGTGATGCAGAGGCTCAAAAGAGGGATGCAGAGGCTTAAGAGAGTGATGCAGAGGCTCAAGAGAGTGATGTAGAGGCTCAAGAGAGGGATGCAGGGGCTCAAGAGAGAGATACAGACGCTCAAGAGAATGATGCAGAGGCTGAAGAGAGTGATGCAGAGGCTTAACAGAAGGATGCAGAGGCTTAAGAGAGTGATGCAAAGGTTCAAGAGAGGGATGCAGGGGCTCAAGAGAAGGATGCAGAGGCTCAAGAGAGGGATGCAGAGACTCTTTAGAGTTATGCAGAGGCTCAAGAGAGGAATGCAAAGGCTTAAGAGAGTGAAACAAAGGCTCAATAGAGGGATGCAGAGGCTCATGAGAAGGATGCAGGAGTTCAAGAGAGTGATGCAGACGCTCAAACTAGTGATGCAGAGGCTTAAGAGAGGGATGCAGAGGCTCACGAGAGTGATGCAGAGGTTTATGAGAGGGATGCTGAGGCTCAAGAGAGTGCTGCAGAGGCACAAGAGAGGGATGCTGATGCTCCAGAGAGGGATGCAGAGGCTCAAGAGAGTGATGCAGAGGCTGAAGAGAGAGATGCAGAGGCTTAAGAGAGTGATGCAGAGGCTCAAGAGAGTATTGCAGAGGCTCAAGAGAATGATGCAGAGGCTCAATAGAATGATGTAAAGGCTTAAGAGAGGGATGCAGAGGCTCAAGAGAATGATGCAGAGGCTCAAGAGAGTGATGCAGAGAAATAAGAGAGGGATGCAGAGGCTTAAGAGAGTGATGGAGAGGCTCAAGTGAGTGATGCAGAGGCTCAAGAGAATGATGTAGAGGCTCAAGAGAGTGATGTAGAGGCTCAAGAGAGGGATGCAGAGGCTTATGAGAGGGATGCAGAGGCTCAACAGAGTGATGCAGAGGCTCAGGAGAGTGATGCAGATGCTTAGGAGAATGATGCAGAGGCTGAATAGAGGGATGCAGAGGCTCAAGAGAGTGATGCAGATGCTCAAGAGAGTTATGCAGAGGCTTACGGGAGTGATGCAGAGGCTCAGGAGAGGGATGTAGACGCTCAAGAGAGTGATGCAGAGGCTGAAGAAAGTGATGCAGAGGCTTTAGAGAGGGATGCAGAGGCTCAAGAGAGGGATGCAAAGGCTCAAGAGAGTGATGCAGGGGCTCAAGCGAGGGATGCAGAGGCTCAGGAGAGGGAGGCAGAGGCTTAAGAGAGTGATGCAAAGGCTCAATAGAGGGATGCAGATGCTCATGAGAGAGATGCAGGAGTTCAAGAGAGGGATGCTGTGGCTCCAGAGAGGGATGCAGAGGCGTACGAGAGTGATGCAGATGCTTAAGGGAGTGATGCAGAGGCTTTAGAGAGTGATGCAGAGGCTTAAGAGAGTGATGCAGAGGCTTATGAGAGGGATGTAGAGGCTCAAGAGAGTGACGCAGAGACTCAAGAGAGTTATGCAGAGGCTCAAGAGAGTGATGCAGAGGCTTACGAGAGTGATGCAGAGGCTCAAGGGAGGGATGCAGAGGCTTAAGAGAGTGATGCATAGGCTCAAGTGAGGGATGCAGAGGCGCATGAGAGGGATGCAGAGGCTTAAGAAAGTGATGCAGAGGCTCAAGAGAGTGATGTAGAGGCTCAAGAGAGGGATGCAGGGGCTCAAGAGAGAGATACAGACGCTCAAGAGAATGATGCAGAGGCTGAAGAGAGTGATGCAGAGGCTTAACAGAAGGATGCAGAGGCTTAAGAGAGTGATGCAAAGGCTCAAGAGAGTGAAGCAAAGGCTCAATAGAGGGATGCAGAGGCTCAAGAGAAGGATGCAGAGGCTCAAGAGAGGGATGCAGAGACTCTTTAGAGTGATGCAGAGGATCATTCTCCTGACCCTCTGCATCCCTCTCTTAAGCCTCTGTATCACTCTCTTGAGCATCTGCATCCCTTTCTTAAGCCTCTGCATCATTCTCTTGAGCTTCTGCATCCCTCTCTTGAACTCCTGCATCCCTCTCATGAGCATCTGCATCCCTCTATTGAGCCTTTGCATCACTCTCCTAAGCCTCTGGCTCCCTCTCGTGAGCCTCTGCATCCCTCTCTTGAGCCCCTGCATCACTGTCTTGAGCCTTTGCATCCCTCTCTTGAGCCTCTGCATCCCTCTCTTAAGCCTCTGCATCACTTTCTTCAGCCTCTGTATCACTCTCTTGAGCCTCTGCATCCCCTCTCTTAAGCCTCTGCATCACTCTCTTGAGCGTCTACATCCCTCTCCTGAGCCTCTGCATAACTCTCTTGAGCATCTGCATCACTCTCTTGAGCCTCTGCATCCCTCTATTCAGCCTCTGCATCATTCTCCTAAGCATCTGCATCACTCTCCTGAGCCTCTGCATCACTCTCTTGAGCCTCTGCATCCCTCTCATAAGCCTCTGCATCACTCTCTTAAGCCTCTGCATCACTCTCTTAAGCCTCTTCATCACTCTTTTTAGCCGCTGCATCACTCTCATGATCCTCTGCATCTCTCTCTTGAGCCTCTACATCACTCTCTTGAGCCTCTGCATCATTCTCTTGAGCCTCTGCATCCCTCTCTTAAGCCTTTATATCATTCTATTGAGCCTCTGCATCATTCTCGTGAGCCTCTGCAATACTCTCTTGAGCCTCTGCATCACTCTCTTAAGCCTCTGCATCTCTCTCTTCAGCCTCTGCATCACTCTCTTGAGCCTCTGCATCCCTCTCTGGAGCCTCAGCATCCCTCTCTTGTGCCTCTGCAGCACTCTCTTGAGCCTCTGCATCATTCTCTTGAGCCTCAGCATCCCTCTCATAAACCTCTGCATCACTCTCGTGAGCCTCTGCATCCCTCTCTTAAGCCTCTGCATCACTAGTTTGAGCGTCTGCATCACTCTCTTGAACTCCTGCAACCTTCTCATGAGCCTTTGCATCCCTCTATTGAGCCTTTGCTTCACTCTCTTAAGCCTTTGCATTCCTCTCTTGAGCCTCTGCATCACTCTAAAGAGTCTCTGCATCCCTCTCTTGAGCCTCTGCATCCTTCTCTTGAGCCTCTGCATCCTTCTCTTGAGCCTCTGCATCCCTCTATTGAGCCTTTGCTTCACTCTCTTGAGCCTTTGCATCACTCTCTTAAGCCTCTGCATCCTTCTGTTAAGCCTCTGCATCACTCTCTTCAGCCTCTGCATCATTCTCTTGAGCGTCCGTATCTCTCTCTTGAGCCCCTGCATCCCTCTCTTGAGCCTCTACATCACTCTCTTGAGCCTCTGCATCACTTTCTTAAGCCTCTGCATCCCTCTCATGCGCCTCTGCATCCCTCACTTGAGCCTATGCATCACTCTCTTAAGCCTCTGCATCCCTCCCTTGAGCCTCTGCATCACTCTCGTAAGCCTCTGCATCACTCTCTTGAGCCTCTGCATAGCTCTCTTGAGTCTCTGCGTCACTCTCTTGAGCCTCTACATCCCTCTCATAAGCCTCTGCATCACTCTCTTAAGCCTCTGCATCACTCTCTAGAGCCTCTGCATCACTCCCTTAAGCATCTGCATCACTCTCGTACGCCTCTGCATCCCTCTCTGGAGCCACAGCTATTCGCAGTTTGAAATTACGACTTCTTATACCGAAAATATGCCAAATACTGAGACCTGCGATGGGTCACATTTTGTCCAATCGCCCTCTGCAATTTTCAAAATATCCTAAATACTCAAAATTAGACCCTTGAGCCATATTTTGGAGTCAAATTCTGGCTCTCTGCACGTATTCGCAGTTTGAAATTACGACTTTTTATACCCAAAATATGCCAATTACTGAAAGAGGCGATGGGTCACATTTT
This sequence comes from Procambarus clarkii, assembly GCF_040958095.1. Lineage (NCBI taxonomy): Eukaryota > Metazoa > Arthropoda > Malacostraca > Decapoda > Cambaridae > Procambarus > Procambarus clarkii. The sequence goes on along the minus strand of NW_027189313.1, from coordinate 288,836 downwards.
GCCCATACCCTCCCTGCAGTTTTCAAGATATCCCAAACATCCAAATTTCGACGCTTGATCCATATTGTGGAGCCAAATTCTCGCTCTCTGCACGTATTCGCACTTTAAAATTACGACTTTTTATACCCAAAATATGCCAATTACTGAAAGCAGCGATAGGTCACATTTAGCCCAAACCCCCCATGCAGTTTTCAAAAGATCCCAAACATCCCAAATTTGACGCTTGAGCAATATTTTGGAGCCAAATTCTCGCTCTCTCTACGCATTCGCAGTTTGAAATTACGACTTTTTAAACCGAATATATGCCAATTACTGGGAACGGCGATGGGTCACATTTTGCCCAAACCCCCCCTGCTGTTTTCAAAATATCACAAACATCACAAATTCGACGCTTGATCCATGTTTTGGAGCCAAATTCTCGTTTTCTGCACGTATTCGCACTTTGAAATTACGACTTGTTATACCGAAAATATTCCAATTACTGAGAGCGGCGATGGGTCACACTTTGCCCAAACCCCCATGCCGTTTTCAAAATATCTCAAACATCCCAAATTCGCCCCCTGTGCCATATTTTGGAGTCAAATTCTGGCTCTCTGTACGTATTCGCAGGTTGAAATTAAGACTTTTTATACCGAAAATAGGCCTATTACTGAGTGCGGCGATGGGTCACATTTTGCCCAAACCCTCCCTGCAGTTTTTAAAATATCCCAAAAATTCAAAATTCGACGCTTGAGCCATATTTTGGAGGCAAATTCTGGCTTTCTGCACGTAATCGCCGTGTGAAATTACGATTTTTATACCCAAAATATGCCAGTTACTGAAGCGGCGATGGGTCACATTTTGCCCAAACCCCCCCTGCAGTTTTTAGGATATCCCAAACATCGAAATTTCGACGCTTGATCCATATTTTAGAACCAAATTCTCGCTCTCTGCACGTATTCGCACTTTGAAATTACGACTTTTTTTACCGAAAATATAGCCAATTTCTGAGAGCGACGATGGGTCACCTTTTGCCCAAACCCCCCTGCAGTTTTCAAAATATCCCAAACATCTTAAATGCGATCCTTGAGCCATATTTTGGAGCCAAATTCTGGCTCTCTGCACGTATTCGCAGATTGAAATTACTACTTTTTATACCGAATATATACCAATTACTGGGAGCAGCGATGGGTCACATTTTGCCCAAGCCCCCCTGCAGTTTTTAAAATTTCCAAAACATCCCAAATTCGGCGCTTGAGCAATATTTTGGAAATGAATTCTCACTCTTTGCACGTATTCGCAGTATAAAATTACGACTTTTTAAAGCGAATATATGCCAATTACTGGGATCAGCGATGTTGCACATTTTGCCCAAACCCTCCCTGCAATTTTCAAAATATCCTAAACAACCCAAATTCTACGCTTGACCCATATTTTTTACCCAAATTCTGGCTCTCTGCACGTATTCGCAGTTTGAAATTACAAATTTTTTACCGAAAATATGCCAATTACTGAAAGCAGCGATTGATCACATTTTGCCCAAACTCTCCCTGCAGTTTATAAAATATCCCAAAATCCGAAAATCGGCGCTTGAGCCCTATTTTAAAGGAAAATTCTGGCTCTCTGCATGTAATCGCCGTTTGGAATTACAATATTTTTACCCAAAATATGCCAATTACTGAAAGCGGCGATGGGGCACATTTTGTCCAAACCCTCCCTGCAGTTTCTAGATATCCCAAACATCCCAATTTCGACGCTTGATCCATATTTTGGAGCCAAATTCGCGCTCTCTGCACGTATTCGCACTTTGAAATTACGACTTTTTATACCGAAAATATGCCAATTTCTGAGAGCGACGATTGGTCACCTTTTGCCCAAACCCTCCCTGCAGTTTTCAAAATATCCCAAACATCTCAAATGCGACCCTTGAGTTATATTTTGGAGCCAAATTCCTGCTCCCTGCACGCATTCGCAGATTGAAATTCCGACGTTTTAAACTGAAAATATGCAAATTACTGAAAGCGGCGATGATCACATTTTGCCAAACCCTCCATGCAGTTTTTAAAATATCCCAAACATCCCAATTTCGACGCTTGAGCCATATTTAGTAGGCAAATTCTGGCTCTCTGCACGTAATCGCCGTTTGAAATTACGACTTTTTATACCGAAAATATGCCAAGTACTGAGAGCGGCGATGAGTCAATTTTTGCCCAAACCCTCCCCGGCAGTTTTCAAAATATCCCGAACATCCGAAATTCGATGCTTGAACCATATGTAGGAGCCAAATTCTGGCTCTCTGCACGAATTCGCAGTTTGAAATTACGACTTGTTATACCGAAAATATGCCAATTACTGAGAGTTGCGATGGGTCACATTTTGCCCAAACCTTCCCTGCAGTTTACAAAATATCCCAAACGTCCAAAATTCTACGCTTGAGCCATATTTTGGAGCCAAATTCTGGCTCTCTACACGTATTCGCCGTTTAAAATTATGAAATTTTATTGAGAGTGATGGAGAGTCTCAATAGAGTGAGAGATCCCACTCTTAAGCTTCTGCATCACTTTCTTCAGCCTCTGTATCACTCTCTTGAGCCTCTGCATCCCCTCTCTTAAGCCTCTGCATCACTCTCTTAAGCCTCTGCATCACTCTCTTGAGCTTCTGCATCACTCTCTTTAGCGTCTACATCCCTCTCCTGAGCCTCTGCATCACTCTCGTAAGCCTCTGCATCACTCTCTTGAGCCTCTGCATAACTCTCTTGAGCATCTGCATCACTCTCGTCAGCCTCTGCATCCCTCTCTTGAGCCTCTGCATCATTCTCCTAAGCATCTGCATCACTCTCTTCAGCCTCTGCATCACTCTCTTGAGCCTCTGCATCCCTCTCTTAAGCCTCTGCATCACTCTCTTAAGCCTCCGCATCACTCTCTTAAGCCGCTTCATCACACTTTTTAGCCGCTGCATCACTCTCATGATCCTCTGCATCTCTCTCTTGAGCCTCTACATCACTCTCTTGAGCCTCTACATCATTCTCTTGAGCCTCTGCATCACTCACTTGAGCCTCTCCATCACTCTCTTAAGCCTCTGCATCCCTCTCTTATTCCTCTGCATCACTCTCTTTAGCCTCTGCATCATTCTCTTGAGCCTCTGCATCCCTCTCTTCACCCTCTACATCATTCTATTGAGCCTCTGCATCATTCTCTTGAGCCTCTGCATCACTCTTTTAAGCCTCTGCATCTCTCTCTTCAGCCTCTGCATCACTCTCTTAAGCCTCTGCATCCCTCTTTTGAGCCTCTGAATCCCTCTCTTGAGCCTCTGCATCACTCTCTCGAGCCTCTGCATCACTCTCTTCATCCTCTGCATCCCTCTCTTGAGCCTCTGCATTACTCTCATGAGCCTCTGCATCACCCTCTTATGCCTCTGCAAACCTATTTTGAGCCTCTGCATCACTTTCTCAAGCCTCTGCATCCCTTTCTTGAGCCTCTGCATCGCTCTCTTGAACTGCTGCATACCTTTCATGAGCCTCTTCATCCCTCTCTTGAGCCTCTGAATCCCTCTCTTGATCCTCTGCATCACTCTCTAGATCCTCTGCGTCACTCTCTTGAGCCTCTGCATCACTCTCTTCAGCCTCTGCATCCATCTCTTGAGCCTCTGAATCACTCTCTTCAGCCTCTCCATCCCTCACTTGAGTCTCTGCATCCCTCTCGTGAGCCTGTGCATCCCTTTCTTGAGCCTCTGCATCGCTCTCTTGAACTGCTGCATACCTTTCATGAGCCTCTGCATCCCTCTCTTGAGCCTTTGCATCACTCTCTTAAGCCTCTGCATCCCTCCCTTGAGCCTCAGCATCCCTATCATGAGCCTCTGCATCCCTCTCTTGAGCCTCTGCATCATTCTCTTAAGCCTCTGCATCACGCTCTTAAGCCTCTGCATCACTCTCTTGATCCTCTGCATCCCTCTCTTGAGTCTCTGCATCACTCTCTTGAGCCTCTGCATCACCCTCTTAAGCCTCTGCATCCCTCTTTTAAGCCGCTGCATCACTTTCTTAAGCCTCTGCATCCCTCTCTTGAGCATCTGCATCCCTATCCTGAAATCCTTCATCCCTCTTTTGAGCCTCTGCATCCCTCTCCTGTGCCTTTGCATCACTCTCTTAAGCCTCTGCATCCCTCTCTTGATCCTCTGCATAACTATCGTAAACCTCTGCATCACTCTCTTATTCCTCTGCATCACTCTCTTTAGCCTCTGCATCATTCTCTTGAGCCTCTGCATCCCTCTCTTCACCCTCTACATCATTCTATTGAGCCTCTGCATCATTCTCTTGAGCCTCTGCATCACTCTCTTAAGCCTCTGCATCTCTCTCTTCAGCCTCTGCATCACTCTCTTAAGCCTCTGCATCCCTCTTTTGAGCCTCTGAATCCCTCTCTTGAGCCTCTGCATCACTCTCTCGAGCCTCTGCATCACTCTCTTCATCCTCTGCATCCCTCTCGTGAGCCTCTGCATTACTCTCTTGAGCCTCTGCATCACCCTCTTATGCCTCTGCAACCCTATTTTGAGCCTCTGCATCACTTTCTCAAGCCTCTGCATCCCTTTCTTGAGCCTCTGCATCGCTCTCTTGAACTGCTGCATACCTTTCATGAGCCTCTTCATGCCTCTCTTGAGCCTTTGCATCCCTTTTTTTAGCCTCTGCATCCCTCTCTTGAGCCTCTGAATCCGTCTCTTGATCATCTGCATCACTCTCTAGATCCTCTGCGTCACTCTCTTGAGCCTCTGAATCACTCTCTTCAGCCTCTCCATCCATCTCTTGAGCCTCTGCATCATTCTCCTAAGCCTCTCCATCCCTCACTTGAGTCTCTGCATCCCTCTCGTGAGCCTGTGCATCCCTTTCTTGAGCCTCTGCATCGCTCTCTTGAACTGCTGCATACCTTTCATGAGCCACTGCATCCCTCTCTTGAGCCTTTGCATCACTCTCTTAAGCCTCTGCATCCCTCCCTTGAGCCTCAGCATCCCTCTCATGAGCCTCTGCATCCCTCTCTTGAGCCTCTGCATCACTCTCTTAAGCCTCTGCATCACGCTCTTAAGCCTCTGCATCACTCTCTTGATCCTCTGCATCCCTCTCTTGAGTCTCTGCATCACTCACTTGAGCCTCTGCATCACCCTCTTAAGCCTCTGCATCCCTCTTTTAATCCGCTGCATCACTTTCTTAAGCCTCTGCATCCCTCTCTTGAGCATCTGCATCCCTATCCTGAAATCCTGCATCCCTCTTTTGAGCCTCTGCATCCCTCTCCTGTGCCTTTGCATCACTCTCTTAAGCCTCTGCATCCCTCTCTTGATCCTCTGCATAACTATCGTAAACCTCTGCATCACTCTCTTGAGCTTCTGCATCACTCTCTTGAGCATATGCATCACTCTCTTGAGCCTCTGCAACACTATCTTGAGCCTCTGCATTACTCTCCTAAGCCTCTGAATCCCTCTCTTGAGCCTCTGAATCCCTCCCTTGAGCCTCTGCATCACTCTCTCGAGCCTCTGCATCACTCTCATGAGCCTCTGCATCATTCTCTTGAGCCTCTGCATCCCTCTCCTAAGCCTCTACATCATTCTCTTGAGCCTCTGCATCATTCTCTTGAGCCTCTGCATCCCTCTCTTAAGCCTCTACATCATTCTATTGAGCCTCTGCATCATTCTCTTGAGCCTCTGCAATACTCTCTTGAGCCTCTGCAATACTCTCTTAAGCCTCTGCATCTCTCTCTTCAGCCTCTGCATCCCTCTCTGGAACCTCAGCATCCCTCTCTTGTGCCTCTGCAGCACGCTCTTGAGCCTCTGCATCATTCTCTTGAGCCTCAGCATCCCTCTCATAAACCTCTGCATCACTCTCGTGATCCTCTGCATCCCTCTCTTAAGCCTCTGCATCACTAGTTTGAGCCTCTGCATCCCTCTCTTGAACTCCTGCATCCTTCTCATGAGCCTCTGCATCCCTCTATTGAGCCTTTGCTTCACTCTCTTAAGCCTTTGCATTCCTCTCTTGAGCCTCTGCATCACTCTAAAGAGTCTCTGCATCCCTCTCTTGAGCCTCTGCATCACTCTCTTGAGCCCCTGCATCCCTCTCTTGAGCCTTTGCATTACTCTCTTGAGCCTCTGCATCCCTCTCTTAAGCCACTGCATCACTCTCTTCAGCCTCTGCACCACTCTCTTGAGCGTCTGCATCCCCTCTCATAAGCCTCTGCACCACTCTCTTAAGCCTTTGAATTCACTCTCTTGAGCTTCAGCATCACTCTCTTGAGCATCTACATCCCTCTCTTGAGCCTCTGCATCACTCTCGTAAGCCTCTGAATCACTCTCTTGAGCCTCTGCATAACTCTCTTGAGTCTCTGCATCACTCTCTTGAGCCTCTGCATCCCTCTTTTGGGCCTCTGCAACACTCTCCTCAGACTCTGCATCACTCGCTTAAGCCTCTGCATCCCTCTCTTGAGCCTCTGAATCCCTCTCTTGAGCCTCTGCAACACTCTCTCGAGCCTTTGCATCACTCTCTTCATCCTCTGCGTCCCTCTCTTGAGCATCTGCATCACTCTCATGGGCCCCTGCATCCCTCTCGTGAGCCTCTACATTACTCTCTTGAGCCTCTGCATCACCCTCCTATGCCTCTGCATCCCTATTTTGAGCCTCTGCATCACTTTCTCAAGCCCCTGCATCATTCTCTTGAGCCTCTGCATCATTTTCTTGAGCCTCTGCATCCCTCTCTTAAGCCTCTACATCATTCTATTGAGCCTCTGCATCATTCTCTTCAGCCTCTGCAATACTCTCTTGAGCCTCTGCATCACTCTCTTAAACCTCTGCATCTCTCTCTTCAGCCTCTGCATCACTCTCTTGAGCCTCTGCATCCCTCTCTGGAGCCTCAGCATCCCTCTCTTGTGCCTCTGCAGCACTCTCTTGAGCCTCTGCATCATTCTCTTGAGCCTCAGCATCCCTCTCATAAACCTCTGCATCACTCTCGTGAGCCTCTTCATCCCTCTCTTGAGCCTTTGCATCACTCTTTTAAGCCTCTGCATCCCTCTCTTGAGCCTCTGCATCCCTCTCTTGAGTCTCTGCATCACTCTCTTGAGCCTCTGCATCACCCTCTTAAGCCTCTGCGTCCCTCTTTTAAGCCGCTGCATCACTTTCTTAAGCCTCTGCATCCCTCTCTTGAGCATCTGCATCCCTATCCTGAAATCCTTCATCCCTCTTTTGAGCCTCTGCATCCCTCTCCTGTGCCTTTGCATCACTCTCTTAAGCCTCTGCATCCCTCTCTTGATCCTCTGCATAACTATCGTAAACCTCTGCATCACTCTCTTATTCCTCTGCATCACTCTCTTTAGCCTCTGCATCATTCTCTTGAGCCTCTGCATCCCTCTCTTCACCCTCTACATCATTCTATTGAGCCTCTGCATCATTCTCTTGAGCCTCTGCATCACTCTCTTAAGCCTCTGCATCTCTCTCTTCAGCCTCTGCATCACTCTCTTAAGCCTCTGCATCCCTCTTTTGAGCCTCTGAATCCCTCTCTTGAGCCTCTGCATCACTCTCTCGAGCCTCTGCATCACTCTCTTCATCCTCTGCATCCCTCTCGTGAGCCTCTGCATTACTCTCTTGAGCCTCTGCATCACCCTCTTATGCCTCTGCAACCCTATTTTGAGCCTCTGCATCACTTTCTCAAGCCTCTGCATCCCTTTCTTGAGCCTCTGCATCGCTCTCTTGAACTGCTGCATACCTTTCATGAGCCTCTTCATGCCTCTCTTGAGCCTTTGCATCCCTTTTTTTAGCCTCTGCATCCCTCTCTTGAGCCTCTGAATCCGTCTCTTGATCATCTGCATCACTCTCTAGATCCTCTGCGTCACTCTCTTGAGCCTCTGAATCACTCTCTTCAGCCTCTCCATCCATCTCTTGAGCCTCTGCATCATTCTCCTAAGCCTCTCCATCCCTCACTTGAGTCTCTGCATCCCTCTCGTGAGCCTGTGCATCCCTTTCTTGAGCCTCTGCATCGCTCTCTTGAACTGCTGCATACCTTTCATGAGCCACTGCATCCCTCTCTTGAGCCTTTGCATCACTCTCTTAAGCCTCTGCATCCCTCCCTTGAGCCTCAGCATCCCTCTCATGAGCCTCTGCATCCCTCTCTTGAGCCTCTGCATCACTCTCTTAAGCCTCTGCATCACGCTCTTAAGCCTCTGCATCACTCTCTTGATCCTCTGCATCCCTCTCTTGAGTCTCTGCATCACTCACTTGAGCCTCTGCATCACCCTCTTAAGCCTCTGCATCCCTCTTTTAATCCGCTGCATCACTTTCTTAAGCCTCTGCATCCCTCTCTTGAGCATCTGCATCCCTATCCTGAAATCCTGCATCCCTCTTTTGAGCCTCTGCATCCCTCTCCTGTGCCTTTGCATCACTCTCTTAAGCCTCTGCATCCCTCTCTTGATCCTCTGCATAACTATCGTAAACCTCTGCATCACTCTCTTGAGCTTCTGCATCACTCTCTTGAGCATATGCATCACTCTCTTGAGCCTCTGCAACACTATCTTGAGCCTCTGCATTACTCTCCTAAGCCTCTGAATCCCTCTCTTGAGCCTCTGAATCCCTCCCTTGAGCCTCTGCATCACTCTCTCGAGCCTCTGCATCACTCTCATGAGCCTCTGCATCCTTCTCTTGAGCCTCTGCATCCCTCTCCTAAGCCTCTACATCATTCTCTTGAGCCTCTGCATCATTCTCTTGAGCCTCTGCATCCCTCTCTTAAGCCTCTACATCATTCTATTGAGCCTCTGCATCATTCTCTTGAGCCTCTGCAATACTCTCTTGAGCCTCTGCAATACTCTCTTAAGCCTCTGCATCTCTCTCTTCAGCCTCTGCATCCCTCTCTGGAACCTCAGCATCCCTCTCTTGTGCCTCTGCAGCACTCTCTTGAGCCTCTGCATCATTCTCTTGAGCCTCAGCATCCCTCTCATAAACCTCTGCATCACTCTCGTGATCCTCTGCATCCCTCTCTTAAGCCTCTGCATCACTAGTTTGAGCCTCTGCATCCCTCTCTTGAACTCCTGCATCCTTCTCATGAGCCTCTGCATCCCTCTATTGAGCCTTTGCTTCACTCTCTTAAGCCTTTGCATTCCTCTCTTGAGCCTCTGCATCACTCTAAAGAGTCTCTGCATCCCTCTCTTGAGCCTCTGCATCACTCTCTTGAGCCCCTGCATCCCTCTCTTGAGCCTTTGCATTACTCTCTTAAGCCTTTGAATTCACTCTCTTGAGCCTCTGCATCCCTCTCTGGAGCCTCAGCATCCCTCTCTTGTGCCTCTGCAGCACTCTCTTGAGCCTCTGCATCATTCTCTTGAGACTCAGCATCCCTCTCATAAACCTCTGCATCACTCTCGTGAGCCTCTTCATCCCTCTCTTGAGCCTTTGCATCACTCTTTTAAGCCTCTGCATCCCTCTCTTGAGCCTCTGAATCCCTCTCTTGATCCTCTGCATCACTCTCTAGATCCTCTGCGTCACTCTCTTGAGCCTCTGCATCACTCTCTTCAGCCTCTGCATCCATCTCTTGAGCCTCTGCATCATTCTCCTAAGCCTCTCCATCCCTCACTTGAGTCTCTACATCCCTCTCGTGAGCCTGTGCATCCCTTTCTTGAGCCTCTGCATCGCTCTCTTGAACTGCTGCATACCTTTCATGAGCCTCTGCATCCCTCTCTTGAGCCTTTGCATCACTCTCCTAAGCCTCTGCATCCCTCCCTTGTGCCTCAGCATCCCTCTCATGAGCCTCTGCATCCCTCTCTTGAGCCTCTGCATCACTCTCTTAAGCCTCTGCATCACGCTCTTAAGCCTCTGCATCACTCTCTTGATCCTCTGCATCCCTCTCTTGAGTCTCTGCATCACTCTCTTGAGCCTCTGCATCACCCTCTTAAGCCTCTGCATCCCTCTTTTAAGCCGCTGCATCACTTTCTTAAGCCTCTGCATCCCTCTCTTGAGCATCTGCATCCCTATCCTGAAATCCTTCATCCCTCTTTTGAGCCTCTGCATCCCTCTCCTGTGCCTTTGCATCACTCTCTTAAGCCTCTGCATCCCTCTCTTGATCCTCTGCATAACTATCGTAAACCTCTGCATCACTCTTATTCCTCTGCATCACTCTCTTTAGCCTCTGCATCATTCTCTTGAGCCTCTGCATCCCTCTCTTCACCCTCTACATCATTCTATTGAGCCTCTGCATCATTCTCTTGAGCCTCTGCATCACTCTCTTAAGCCTCTGCATCTCTCTCTTCAGCCTCTGCATCACTCTCTTAAGCCTCTGCATCCCTCTTTTGAGCCTCTGAATCCCTCTCTTGAGCCTCTGCATCACTCTCTCGAGCCTCTGCATCACTCTCTTCATCCTCTGCATCCCTCTCGTGAGCCTCTGCATTACTCTCTTGAGCCTCTGCATCACCCTCTTATGCCTCTGCAACCCTATTTTGAGCCTCTGCATCACTTTCTCAAGCCTCTGCATCCCTTTCTTGAGCCTCTGCATCGCTCTCTTGAACTGCTGCACACCTTTCATGAGCCTCTTCATGCCTCTCTTGAGCCTTTGCATCACTCTTTTAAGCCTCTGCATCCCTCTCTTGAGCCTCTGAATCCGTCTCTTGATCCTCTGCATCACTCTCTAGATCCTCTGCGTCACTCTCTTGAGCCTCTGCATCACTCTCTTCAGCCTCTGCATCCATCTCTTGAGCCTCTGCATCATTCTCCTAAGCCTCTCCATCCCTCACTTGAGTCTCTGCATCCCTCTCGTGAGCCTGTGCATCCCTTTCTTGAGCCTCTGCATCGCTCTCTTGAACTGCTGCATACCTTTCATGAGCCACTGCATCCCTCTCTTGAGCCTTTGCATCACTCTCTTAAGCCTCTGCATCCCTCCCTTGAGCCTCAGCATCCCTCTCATGAGCCTCTGCATCCCTCTCTTGAGCCTCTGCATCACTCTCTTAAGCCTCTGCATCACGCTCTTAAGCCTCTGCATCACTCTCTTGATCCTCTGCATCCCTCTCTTGAGTCTCTGCATCACTCACTTGAGCCTCTGCATCACCCTCTTAAGCCTCTGCATCCCTCTTTTAATCCGCTGCATCACTTTCTTAAGCCTCTGCATCCCTCTCTTGAGCATCTGCATCCCTATCCTGAAATCCTGCATCCCTCTTTTGAGCCTCTGCATCCCTCTCCTGTGCCTTTGCATCACTCTCTTAAGCCTCTGCATCCCTCTCTTGATCCTCTGCATAACTATCGTAAACCTCTGCATAACTCTCTTGAGCTTCTGCATCACTCTCTTGAGCATATGCATCACTCTCTTGAGCCTCTGCAACACTATCTTCAGCCTCTGCATTACTCTCCTAAGCCTCTGAATCCCTCTCTTGAGCCTCTGAATCCCTCTCTTGAGCCTCTGCATCACTCTCATGAGCCTCTGCATCATTCTCTTGAGCCTCTGCATCCCTCTCCTAAGCCTCTACATCATTCTCTTGAGCCTTTGCATCATTTTCTTGAGCCTCTGCATCCCTCTCTTAAGCCTCTACATCATTCTATTGAGCCTCTGCATCATTCTCTTGAGCCTCTGCAATACTCTCTTGAGCCTTTGCATCACTCGCTTAAGCCTCTGCATCTCTCTCTTCAGCCTCTGCATCCCTCTCTGGAGCCTCAGCATCCCTCTCTTGTGCCTCTGCAGCACTCTCTTGAGCCTCTGCATCATTCTCTTGAGCCTCAGCATCCCTCTCATAAACCTCTGCATCACTCTCGTGATCCTCTGCATCCCTCTCTTAAGCCTCTGCATCACTAGTTTGAGCCTCTGCATCCCTCTCTTGAACTCCTGCATCCTTCTCATGAGCCTCTGCATCCCTCTATTGAGCCTTTGCTTCACTCTCTTAAGCCTTTGCATTCCTCTCTTGAGCCTCTGCATCACTCTAAAGAGTCTCTGCATCCCTCTCTTGAGCCTCTGCATCACTCTCTTCAGCCCCTGCATCCCTCTCTTGAGCCTTTGCATTACTCTCTTGAGCCTCTGCATCCCTCTCTTAAGCCACTGCATCACTCTCTTCAGCCTCTGCATCACTCTCTTCAGCGTCTGCATCCCCTCTCATAAGCCTCTGCACCACTCTCTTAAGCCTTTGAATTCACTCTCTTGAACTTCAGCATCACTCGCTTGAGCATCTACATCCCTCTCTTGAGCCTCTGCATCACTCTCGTAAGCCTCTGAATCACTCTCTTGAGCCTCTGCATAACTCTCTTGAGTCTCTGCATCACTCTCTTGAGCCTCTGCATCCCTCTTTTGATCCTCTGCAACACTCTCTCGAGCCTTTGCATCACTCTCTTCATCCTCTGCGTCCCTCTCTTGAGCATCTGCATCACTCTCATGGGCCCCTGCATCCCTCTCGTGAGCCTCTACATTACTCTCTTGAGCCTCTGCATCACCCTCCTATGCCTCTGCATCCCTATTTTGAGCCTCTGCATCACTTTCTCAAGCCTCTGCATCATTCTCTTGAGCCTCTGCATCATTCTCTTGAGCCTCTGCATCCCTCTCTTAAGCCTCTACATCATTCTATTGAGCCTCTGCATCATTCTCTTGAGCCTCTGCAATACTCTCTTCAGCCTCTGCATCACTCTCTTAAGCCTCTGCATCTCTCTCTTCAGCCTCTGCATCACTCTCTTGAGCCTCTGCATCCCTCTCTGGAGCCTCAGCATCCCTCTCTTGTGCCTCTGCAGCACTCTCTTGAGCCTCTGCATCATTCTCTTGAGCCTCAGCATCCCTCTCATAAACCTCTGCATCACTCTCGTGAGCCTCTTCATCCCTCTCTTGAGCCTTTGCATCACTCTTTTAAGCCTCTGCATCCCTCTCTTGAGCCTCTGAATCCCTCTCTTGATCCTCTGCATCACTCTCTAGATCCTCTGCGTCACTCTCTTGAGCCTCTGCATCACTCTCTTCAGCCTCTGCATCCATCTCTTGGGCCTCTGCATCATTCTCCTAAGCCTCTCCATCCCTCACTTGAGTCTCTACATCCCTCTCGTGAGCCTGTGCATCCCTTTCTTGAGCCTCTGCATCGCTCTCTTGAACTGCTGCATACCTTTCATGAGCCTCTGCATCCCTCTCTTGAGCCTTTGCATCACTCTCCTAAGCCTCTGCATCCCTCCCTTGTGCCTCAGCATCCCTCTCATGAGCCTCTGCATCCCTCTCTTGAGCCTCTGCATCACTCTCTTAAGCCTCTGCATCACGCTCTTAAGCCTCTGCATCACTCTCTTGATCCTCTGCATCCCTCTCTTGAGTCTCTGCATCACTCTCTTGAGCCTCTGCATCACCCTCTTAAGCCTCTGCATCCCTCTTTTAAGCCGCTGCATCACTTTCTTAAGCCTCTGCATCCCTCTCTTGAGCATCTGCATCCCTATCCTGAAACCCTGCATCCTTCTTTTGAGCCTCTGCATCCCTCTCCTGTGCCTTTGCATCACTCTCTTAAGCCTCTGCATCCCTCTCTTGATCCTCTGCATAACTATCGTAAACCTCTGCATCACTCTCTTGAGCTTCTGCATCACTCTCTTGAGCATATGCATCACTCTCTTGAGCCTCTGCAACACTATCTTGAGCCTCTGCATTACTCTCCTAAGCCTCTGAATCCCTCTCTTGAGCCTCTGAATCCCTCTCTTGAGCCTCTGCACCACTCTGTCGAGCCTCTGCATCACTCTCATGAGCCTCTGCATCATTCTCTTGAGCCTCTGCATCCCTCTCCTAAGCCTCTACATCATTCTCTTGAGCCTCTGCATCATTCTCTTGAGCCTCTGCATCCCTCTCTTAAGCCTCTACATCATTCTCTTGAGCCTCTGCATCATTCTCTTGAGCCTCTGCATCCCTCTCTTAAGCCTTTTCATCATTCTATTGAACCTCTGCATCATTCTCTTGAGCCTCTGCAATACTCTCTTGAGCCTCTGCATCACTCTCTTAAGCCTCTGCATCTCTCTCTTCAGCCTCTGCATCACTCTCTTGAGCCTCTGCATCCCTCTCTGGAGCCTCAGCATCCCTCTCTTGTGCCTCTGCAGCACTCTCTTGAGCCTCTGCATCATTCTCTTGAGCCTCAGCATCCCTCTCATAAACCTCTGCATCACTCTCGTGAGCCTCTGCATCCCTCTCTTAAGCCTCTGCATCACTAGTTTGAGCCACTGCATCCCTCTCTTGAACTCCTGCATCCTTCTCATGAGCCTCTGCATCCCTCTATTGCGCCTTTGCTTCACTCTCTTAAGCCTTTGCATTCCTCTCTTGAGCCTCTGCTTCACTCTAAAGAGTCTCTGCATCCCTCTCTTGAGCCTCTGCATCACTCTCTTGAGCCCCTGCACCCCTCTCTTGAGCCTTTGCATTACTCTCTTGAGCCTCTGCATCCCTCTCTTAAGCCTCTGCATCACTCTCTTGAGCTTCAGCATCACTCTCTTGAGCATATACATCCCTCTCTTGAGCCTCTGCATCACTCTCTTGAGCCTCTGCATAACTCTCTTGAGTCTCTGCATCACTCTCTTGAGCCTCTGCATCCCTCTTTTGAGCCTCTGCAACACTCTCCTCAGACTCTGCATCACTCTCTTAAGCCTCTGCATCCCTCTCTTGAGCCTCTGAATCCCTCTCTTGAGCCTCTGCATCACTCTCTCGAGCCTCTGCATCACTCTCTTCATCCTCTGCGTCCCTCTCTTGAGCATCTGCATCACTCTCATGGGCCCCTGCATCCCTCTCGTGAGCCTCTGCATTACTCTCTTGAGCCTCTGCATCACCCTCCTATGCCTCTGCATCCCTATTTTGAGCCTCTGCATCACTTTCTCAAGCCTCTGCATGCCTTTCTTGAGCCTCTGCATCCCTTTCTTGAGCCTCTGCATCGCTCTCTTGAACTGCTGCATACCTTTCATGAGCATCTTCATCCCTCTCTTGAACCTTTGTATCACTCTTTTAAGCCTCTGCATCCCTTCCCTTGAGCCTCTGCATCACTCTCTTAAGCCTCTGAATCCCTCTCTTGAGCCTCTGAATCCCTCTCATGATCCTCTGCATCACTCTCCAGAGCCTCTGCATCACTCTCTTGAGCCTTTGCATTACTCTCCTTCAGCCTCTGCATCCCTCTCTTGAGCATCTGCATCATTCTCCTAAGCCTCTCCATCCCTCACTTGAGCCTCAGCATCCCTCACATGAGCCTCTGCATCCCTCTCTTGAGCCTTTGCATCACTCTCTTGAGCCTCTGCATCACTCTTTTGAGTCTCTGCATCCCTCTCGTGAGCCTCTGCATCACTCTCTTGAGCCTCTGCATTACCCTCTTATGCCTCTGCATCCCTATTTTCAGCTTCTGCATCGCTCTCTTGAACTCCTGCATACCTTTCATGAGCCTCTGCATCCCTCTCCTGAGCCTTTGCATCACTTTCTTCAGCCTCTGTATCACTCTCTTGAGCCTCTGCATCCCCTCTCTTAAGCCTCTGCATCACTCTCTTGAGCGTCTACATCCCTCTCCTGAGCCTCTGCATCACTCCCGTAAGCCTCTGCATCACTCTCTTGAGCCTCTGCATAACTCTCTTGAGCATCTTCATCACTCTCTTGAGCCTCTGCATCCCTCTCTTCAGCCTCTGCATCATTCTCCTAAGCATCTGCATCACTCTCCTGAGCCTCTGCATCACTCTCTTGAGCCTCTGCATCCCTCTCATAAGCCTCTGCATCACTCTCATAAGCCTCTGCATCACTCTCTTAAGCCTCTTCATCACTCTTTTTAGCCGCTGCATCACTCTCATGATCCTCTGCATCTCTCTCTTGAGCCTCTACATCACTCTCTTGAGCCTCTACATCATTCTCTTGAGCCTCTGCATCACTCACTTGAGCCTCTCCATCACTCTCTTAAGCCTCTGCATCCCTCTCTTATTCCTCTGCATCACTCTCTTGAGCCTCTGCATCATTCTCTTGAGCCTCTGCATCCCTCTCTTAAGCCTTTACATCATTCTATTGAGCCTCTGCATCATTCTCTTGAGCCTCTGCAATACTCTCTTGAGCCTACTGCATCACTCTCTTAAGCCTCTGCCTCTCTCTCTTAAGCCTCTGCATCACTCTCTTGAGCCTCTGCATCCCTCTCTGGAGCCTCAGCATCCCTGTCTTGTGCCTCTGCAGCACTCTCTTGAGCCTCTGCATCATTAGTGCATCATCATCATTGAGCCTCTGCATCATTTGTACTAAAAATCGATGATTTTTAGTACAAAACAAAATGATTTCAAAGCTAAATCACATATCATGAGAAAACATTAAGTAGTATCGAAATATTGGTATAAACGAATATATTTACGTAAAATCACACTACATGAAAAACGTGAAAAAAGTCACTATATTACCAAATTTGAGTATTTTAACTTCAAATTATAAAGCGAGGTTTCGTATCATTTAGATCCTAGAAAAGACATATTAAAATATGTCTAGTACAAATGATAAAAATCGATGTGTTTTCATTAGAAATAACTAAAATGTTCCTGATTTTCCGTTTATATTACCAATGGAAGATGTCCACGTAAAACCGCTCTAATCCAGCTGAAAAGTCGATATATGCAATAAAAACAGAACTTCTCACCTTTCAATATAATACACAGTATTTTAACGAGAAACAAATAGTTGATTGAAAATTAAGTATTTAAGGTTCCTGATTTTCCGTTTATAGTACCATACGGTTTTACGTGTACATCTTCCATTGGTAATATAAACGGAAAATCAGGAACATTTTAGTTAATTCTAATGAAAACACATCGATTTTTATCATTTGTACTGGAACCAACATTTTAATATGTCTTTTCTAGGATCTAAATGATACGAAACCTCGCTTAATAATTTGAAGTTAAAATCCTCAAATTTGGTAATATAGTGACTTTTTTCACGTTTTTCATGTAGTGTGATTTTAAGTAAATATATTCGTTTATACCAATATTTCGATACTACTTAATGTTTTCTCACGATATGTGATTTAGCTTTGAAATCTCAGAATTTCGCATAATATTACATTTTTTAGCTAGTTTTCCTGCATTTGGTTTGTATAAAAAATCATCGAATTTAGCAATATTTTGTCGTTCATCATCCCCCTTTTCCCTTATGTGATTTAAACAAAATATCATCGAATTAGGCAATATTTTGCCGTTATTTCACGTTTCTGTAAATTTTCAGTTTATTGTTATTAATTCAATATATATACCATAAAAATGATGCAAACACATAATTGGTTAGAAATTATCCATAAATACTTTATTTTCAACCAACTATTTGTTTCTCGTTAAGATACTGTGTAAGATATTTAAAAGGGGAAAAGTTCTGTTTTTATTGCATATATCGACGTTTCAGCCGGATTAGAGCGGTTTTACTTGTACATCTTCCATTGGTTATATAAACATAAAATCAGGAACATTTTAGTAAATTCTAATGAAAACACATTGATTTTTATCATTTGTATTGGAAACAACATTTTAATATGTCTTTTCTGGGATCTATGTAATACGAAACCTCGCCATATAATTTGAAGTTAAACTCCTCAAATTTGGTAATATAGTGACTTTTTTCACGTTTTTCATGTAGTGTGATTTTACGTAAATATATTCGTTTTAACTAATATTTCGATACTACTTCATGTTTTCTCACGATATATGATTTGGCCTTCAAATCTCAGAATTTCGCATAATATTGCATTTTTGGCAAGTTTTCTTGCATTTTGTTTTGTACTAAAAATCATCGATTTTTAGTACAAATGATGCAGAGGCTCAATGATGATGATGCACTAATGATGCAGAGGCTCAAGAGAGTGCTGCAGAGGCACAAGAGAGGGATGCTGAGGCTCCAGAGAGGGATGCAGAGGCTCAAGAGAGTGATGCAGAGGCTTAAGAGAGAGAGGCAGAGGCTTAAGAGAGTGATGCAGAGGCTCAAGAGAGTATTGCAGAGGCTCAAGAGAATGATGCAGAGGCTCAATAGAATGATGTAAAGGCTTAAGAGAGGGATGCAGAGGCTCAAGAGAATGATGCAGAGGCTCAAGAGAGTGATGCAGAGGAATAAGAGAGGGATGCAGAGGCTTAAGAGAGTGATGGAGAGGCTCAAGTGAGTGATGCAGAGGCTCAAGAGAATGATGTAGAGGCTCAAGAGAGTGATGTAGAGGCTCAAGAGAGAGATGCAGAGGATCATGAGAGTGATGCAGCGGCTAAAAAGAGTGATGAAGAGGCTTAAGAGAGTGATGCAGAGGCTTATGAGAGTGATGCAGAGGCTTATGAGAGGGATGCAGAGGCTCAAGAGAGTGATGCAGAGGCTCAGGAGAGTGATGCAGATGCTTAGGAGAATGATGCAGAGGCCGAATAGAGGGATGCAGAGGCTCAAGAGAGTGATGAAGATGCTCAAGAGAGTTATGCAGAGGCTCAAGAGAGTGATGCAGAGGCTTACGGGAGTGATGCAGAGGCTCAGGAGAGGGATGTAGACGCTCAAGAGAGTGATGCAGAGGCTTAAGAGAGGGGATGCAGAGGCTCAAGAGAGTGATACAGAGGCTGAAGAAAGTGATGCAAAGGCTCAGGAGAGGGATGCAGAGGCTCATGAAAGGTATGCAGGAGTTCAAGAGAGCGATGCAGAAGCTGAAAATAGGGATGCAGAGGCATAAGAGGGTAATGCAGAGGCTCAAGAGAGTGATGCAGAGGCTCACGAGAGGGATGCAGAGACTCAAAAGAGTGATGCAGAGGCTCAAGAGAGTGATGCAAAGGCTCAAGAGAGGGATGCAGAGGCTCATGTGAGGGATGCTGAGGCTCAAGTGAGGGATGGAGAGGCTTAGGAGAATGATGCAGATGCTCAAGAGAGGGATGCAGAGGCTGAGGAGAGTAATGCAAAGGCTCAAGAGAGTGATGCAGAGGCTCTGGAGAGTGATGCAGAGGATCATGAGAGGGATTCAGAGGCTCAAGAGAGGGATTCAGAGGCTTAAGAGAGTGATGCAGAGGCTCAAGGAAGGGATGCAGAGGCTTAAAAGAGTGATACAAAGGTTCAAGAGAGGGATGAAGATGCTCATGAAAGGTATGCAGCAGTTCAAGAGAGCGATGCAGAGGCTCAAGAAAGGGATGCAGAGGCTCAAGAAAGGCATGCAGAGGCTTGAGAAAGTGATGCAGAGGCTCAAAATAGGGATGCAGAGGCATAGGAGGGTGATGCAGAGGCTCAAGAGAGTAATGCAGAGGCTCACGAGAGGGATGCAGGGGCCCATGAGAGTGATGCAGATGCTCAAGAGAGGGACGCAGAGGATGAAGAGAGTGATGCAGAGGCTCGAGAGAGTGATGCAGAGGCTCAAGAGAGGGATGCAGAGGCTTAAGAGAGTGATGCAGAGTCTGAGGAGAGTGTTGCAGAGGCTCAAAAGAGGGATGCAGAGGCTCAAGAGAGTGATGCAGAGACTCAAGAGAGTTATGCAGAGGCTCAAGAGAGTGATGCAGAGGCTCAAGAGAGGGATGTAGATGCTCAAGAGAGTGATGCTGAAGCTCAAGAGAGTGATGCAGAGGCTTAAGAGAGGGATGCAGAGGCTCAAGAGAGTAATGCAATGGCTCAAGAGAGGGATGCAGAGACTCTTTAGAGTGATGCAGAGGCTCAAGAGAGGAATGCAAAGGCTTAAGAGAGTGAAGCAAAGGCTCAATAGAGGGATGCAGAGGCTCATGAGAAGGATGCAGGAGTTCAAGAGAGGGATGCAGAGGCTCAAACTAGTGATGCAGAGGCTTAAGAGAGGGATGCTGAGGCTCACGAGAGTGATGCAGAGGTTTATGAGAGGGATGCTGAGGCTCAAGAGAATGATGCAGAGGCTCAAGAGAGTGCTGCAGAGGCACAAGAGAGGGATGCTGAGGCTCCAGAGATGGATGCAGAGGCTCAAGAGAGTGATGCAGAGGCTGAAGAGAGAGATGCAGAGGCTTAAGAGAGTGATGCAGAGGCTCAAGAGAGTATTGCAGAGGCTCAAGAGAATGATGCAGAGGTTCAATAGAATGATGAAAAGGCTTAAGAGAGGGATGCAGAGGCTCAAGAGAATGATGCAGAGGCTCAAGAGAATGATGTAGAGGCTTAAGAGAGGGATGCAGAGGCTCAAGAGAATGATGCAGAGGCTCAAGAGAATGATGTAGAGGCTTAGGAGAGGGATGCCGAGGCTCAAGAGAATGATGCAGAGGCTCATGAGAGTGATGCAGAGGCTCGAGAGAGTGATGCAGAGGCTCATGAGAGGGATTCAGAGGCTCAAGAGAGGGATTCAGAGGCTTAGGAGAGTAATGCAGAGGCTCAAGATAGTGTTGCAGAGGCTCAAGAGAGTGATGCATATGCTCAAGAGAGTGATGCAGAAGCTCAAGAGAGTGATGCAGAGGTTTACGATAGTTATGCAGAGGATCAAGAGAGGGATGCAGAGGCTTAAGAGAGTGATGCAAAGGCACAGGAGAGGGATGCAGAGGCTCAAAAGAGGGATGCAGGGTTTCAGGATAGGGATGCAGATGCTCAAGAGAGGGATGCAGAGGCTTAAGAAAGTGATGCAGCGGCTTAAAAGAGGGATGCAGAGGCTTAAGAGGGTGATGCAGAGGCTCAAGAGAGTGATGCAGAGACTCAAGAGAGGGATGCAGAGGATCAAGAGAGTGATGCAGAGGCTTAAGAGCGTGATGCAGAGGCTTAAGAGAGTGATGCAGAGGCTCAAGAGAGGGATGCAGAGGCTCATGAGAGGGATGCTGAGGCACAAGGGAGGGATGCAGAGGCTTAGGAGAGTGATGCAAAGGCTCAAGAGAGGGATGCAGAGGCTCATGAAAGGCATGCAGCAGTTCAAGAGAGCGATGCAGAGGCTCAAGAAAGGGATGCACAGGCTCACGAGAGGGATGTAGAGACTCAAGTGAGGGATGGAGAGGCTTAGGAGAATGATGCAGAGGCTCAAGAGATGGATGCAGAGGCTGAAGAGAGTGATGCAGAGGCTCAAGAGAGTGACGCAGAGGATCTAGAGAGTGATGCAGAGGATCAAGAGAGGGATTCAGAGGCTCAAGAGAGGGATGCAGAGGCTCAAACTAGTGATGCAGAGGGTTAAGAGAGGGATGCAGAGGCTCACGAGAGTAATGCAGAGGTTTATGAGAGGGATGCTGAGGCTCAAGAGAATGATGCAGAGGCTCAAGAGAGTGCTACAGAGGCACAAGAGAGGGATGCTGAGGCTCCAGAGAGGGATGCAGAGGCTCAAGAGAATGATGCAGAGGCTGAAGAGAGAGATGCAGAGGCTTAAGAGAGTGATGCAGAGGCTCAAGAGAGTATTGCAGAGGCTCAAGAGAATGATGCAGAGGCTCAATAGAATGATGTAGAGGCTTAAGAGAGGGATGCAGAGGCTCAAGAGAATGATGCAGAGGCTAAAGAGAGTGATGCAGAGGAATAAGAGAGGGATGCAGAGGCTTATGAGAGTGATGGAGAGGCTCAAGTGAGTGATGCAGAGGCTCAAGAGAATGATGTAGAGGCTCAAGAGAGTGATGTAGAGGCTCAAGAGAGAGATGCTGAGGATCATGAGAGTGATGCAGCGGCTAAAAAGTGTGATAAAGCGGCTTAAGAGAGTGATGCAGAGGCTTAAGAAAGTGATGCAGAGGCTTAAGAGAGGGATGTAGAGGCTCAAGAGAATGATGCAGAGGCTGAAGAGAGTGATGCAGATGCTTAGGAGAATGATGCAGAGGCTCAAGAGAGGGATGCCAAGACTGACGAGAGTGATGCAGATGCTCAAGAGAGTTATGCAGAGGCTCAAGAGAGGGATGCCAAGGCTGACGAGAGTGATGCAGATGCTCAAGAGAGTTATGCAGAGGCTCAAGAGAGTGATGCAGAGGCTTACGACAGTGATGCAGAGGCTCAGAAGAGGGATGTAGACGCTGAAGAGAGTGATGCAGAGGCTTAAGAGAGTGATGCAGAGGCTTAAGAGAGGGGATGCAGAGCCTCAAGAGAGTGATACAGAGGCTGAAGAAAGTGATGCAGAGCCTTAAGAGAGAGATGCAGAGGCTCAAGAGAGGGATGCAGAGGCTCAAGAGAGGGAGGCAGAGGCTTAAGAGAGTGATGCAAAGGCTCAATAGAAGGATGCAGATGCTCATGAGAGGGATGCAGGAGTTCAAGAGAGGGATACAGAGGCTCAAGAGATTGATGCAGAGGCTTAAGAGAGGGATGCAGATGCTCAAGAGAGTGATGCAGAGGCTCCAGGGAGTGCTGCACAGGCTCCAGAGAGGGATGCTGAGGCTCCAGAGAGGGATGCAGAGGCTCAAGAGAGTGATGCAGAAGATCATGAGAGTGATGCAGAGACTCAAGAGAGTGATGCAGAGGATCAAGAGAGGGAAGCAGAGGATTAAGAGAGTGATGCAGAGGCCGAAGAGAGTGATGCAGAGGCTTAAGAGAGTGATGCAGAGGCTTTAGAGAGTGTTGCAGAGGCACAAGAGAGGGATGCTGAGGCTCCAGAGAGGGATGCAGAGGCTCAAGAGAGTGATGCAGAGGTTTACGAGAGTTATGCAGAGGATCAAGAGAGGGATGCAGAGGCTTAAGAGAGTGATGCAAAGGCACAGGAGAGGGATGCAGAGGCTCAAAAAAGGGATGCAGGAATTCAGTAGAGGGATGCAGATGCTAAAGAGAGGGATGCAGAGGCTTAAGAAAGTGATACAGCGGCTTAAAAGAGGGATGCAGAGGCTTAAGAGGGTGATGCAGAGGCGCAAGAGAGTGATGCAGAGGCTCAGGAAAAAGATGCAGGGGCTCAAGAGAGTGATGCAGAAGCTCAAGAGAGTGATTCAGAGGCTTACGAGAGTGATGCAGAGGCTTAAGAGAGTGATGCAGAGGCTTAAGAGAGGGATTCAGAGGCTCAAGAGAGGGATTCAGAGACTCAAGAGAGTTATGCAGAGGCTCAAGAGAGGGATGCAGAGGCTCAAGAGAGTGATGCAGAGACTCAAGAGAGGGATGCAGAGGATCAAGAGAGTGATGCAGAGGCTTACGAGCGTGATGCAGAGGCTTAAGAGAGTGATGCAGAGGCTCAAGAGAGGGATGCAGAGGCTCATGAGAGGGATGCTGAGGCTCAAGGGAGGGATGCAGAGGCTTAAGAGAGTGATGCAAAGGCTCAAGAGAGGGATGCAGAGGCTCGTGAAAGGTATGCAGCAGTTCAAGAGAGCGATGTAGAGGCTCAAGAAAGGGATGCAGAGACTCACGAGAGGGATGCAGAGACTCAAAAGAGTGATGCAGAGGCTCAAGAGAGGGATGCAGAGGCTTAAGAGAGTGATGCAAAGGCTCAAGAGAGGGATGCAGAGGCTCATGTGAGGGATGCTGAGGCTCAAGTGAGGGATGGAGAGGCTTAGAAGAATGATGCAGAGGCTCAAGAGATGGATGCAGAGGCTGAAGAGAGTGATGCAGAGGCTCAAGAGAGTGATGCAGAGGCTCTAGAGAGTGATGCAGAGGATCAAGAGAGGGATTCAGAGGCTCAAGAGAGGGATGCAGAGGCTTAAAAGAGTGATGCAAAGGCTTATGAGAGGGATGAAGAGGCTCATGAAAGGTATGCAGCAGTTCAAGAGAGCGATGTAGAGGCTCAAGAAAGGGATGCAGAGGCTTGAGAAAGTGATGCAGAGGCTCAAAATAGGGATGCAGAGGCATAAGAGGGTGATGCAGAGGCTGAAGAGAGTAATGCAGAGGCTCACGAGAGTGATGCAGAGGATGAAGAGAGTGATGCAGAGGCTCGAGAGAGTGATGCAGAGGCTCAAGAGAGGGATTCAGAGGCTCAAAAGAGGGATGCAGAGGATTAAGAGAGTGATGCAGAGTCTGAAGAGAGTGTTGCATCGGCTCAAGAGAGGGATGCAGAGGCTCAAGAGAGTGATGCAGAGACTCAAGAGAGTTATGCAGAGGCTCAAGAGAGTGATGCAGAGGCTTACGAGAGTAATGCAGAGGCTCATGAGAGTGATGCAGAGGCTGAAGAGAGTGATGCAGAGGCTTAAGAGAGGGATGCAGAGGCTCAAGAGAGTGATGCAAAGGCTCAAGAGAGGGATGCAGGGGCTCAAGAGAGTGATGCAGAGGCTCAAGAGAGGGATGCAGAGACTCTTTAGAGTGATGCAGAGGCTCAAGAGAGGAATGCAAAGGCTTAAGAGAGTGAAGCAAAGGCTCAATAGAGGGATGCAGAGGCTCTTGAGAAGGATGCAGGACTTCAAAAGAGAGATGCAGAGGCTCAAACTAGTGATGCAGAGGCTTAAGAAAGGGATGCAGAGGCTCACGAGAGTAATGCAGAGGTTTATGAGAGGGATGCTGAGGCTCAAGAGAATGATGCAGAGGCTCAAGAGAGTGCTACAGAGGCACAAGAGAGGGATGCTGAGGCTCCAGAGAGGGATGCAGAGGCTCAAGAGAATGATGCAGAGGCTGAAGAGAGAGATGCAGAGGCTTAAGAGAGTGATGCAGAGGCTCAAGAGAGTAATTGCAGAGGCTCAAGAGAATGATGCAGAGGCTCAATAGAATGATGTAGAGGCTTAAGAGAGGGATGCAGAGGCTCAAGAGAATGATGCAGAGGCTAAAGAGAGTGATGCAGAGGAATAAGAGAGGGATGCAGAGGCTTATGAGAGTGATGGAGAGGCTCAAGTGAGTGATGCAGAGGCTCAAGAGAATGATGTAGAGGCTCAAGAGAGTGATGTAGAGGCTCAAGAGAGAGATGCTGAGGATCATGAGAGTGATGCAGCGGCTAAAAAGTGTGATAAAGCGGCTTAAGAGAGTGATGCAGAGGCTTAAGAAAGTGATGCAGAGGCTTAAGAGAGGGATGTAGAGGCTCAAGAGAATGATGCAGAGGCTGAAGAGAGTGATGCAGATGCTTAGGAGAATGATGCAGAGGCTCAAGAGAGGGATGCCAAGGCTGACGAGAGTGATGCAGATGCTCAAGAGAGTTATGCAGAGGCTCAAGAGAGGGATGCCAAGGCTGACGAGAGTGATGCAGATGCTCAAGAGAGTTATGCAGAGGCTCAAGAGAGTGATGCAGAGGCTTACGACAGTGATGCAGAGGCTCAGAAGAGGGATGTAGACGCTGAAGAGAGTGATGCAGAGGCTTAAGAGAGTGATGCAGAGGCTTAAGAGAGGGGATGCAGAGGCTCAAGAGAGTGATACAGAAGCTGAAGAAAGTGATGGAGAGGCTTAAGAGAGGGGATGCAGAGCCTCAAGAGAGTGATACAGAGGCTGAAGAAAGTGATGCAGAGCCTTAAGAGAGAGATGCAGAGGCTCAAGAGAGGGATGCAGAGGCTCAAGAGAGGGAGGCAGAGGCTTAAGAGAGTGATGCAAAGGCTCAATAGAGGGATGCAGATGCTCATGAGAGGGATGCAGGAGTTCAAGAGAGGGATACAGAGGCTCAAGAGATTGATGCAGAGGCTTAAGAGAGGGATGCAGATGCTCAAGAGAGTGATGCAGAGGCTCCAGGGAGTGCTGCAGAGGCTCCAGAGAGGGATGCTGAGGCTCCAGAGAGGGATGCAGAGGCTCAAGAGAGTGATGCAGAAGATCATGAGAGTGATGCAGAGACTCAAGAGAGTGATGCAGAGGATCAAGAGAGGGAAGCAGAGGATTAAGAGAGTGATGCAGAGGCCGAAGAGAGTGATGCAGAGGCTTAAGAGAGTGATGCAGAGGCTTTAGAGAGTGTTGCAGAGGCTTAGGAGAGTGATGCACAGGCTCAGGTGAGGGATGCAGAGGCTCAAGAGAGTGATGCAGAGGCTTAAGAGAGGGATGCAGAGGCTCAAGAGAATGATGCAGAAGCTCAAGAAAGTGCTACAAAAAGCTCAAGAGAGGGATGCTGAGGTTCCAGAGAGGGATGTAGAGGCTCAAGAGAGTGATGCAGAGGCTCAAGAGAATGATATAGAGGCTTCAGAGAAGGATGCAGAGGCTCAAGAGAATGATGCTGAGGCTCAAGAGAGTGATCCAGAGGATATAGAGAGGGATGCAGAGGCTTAAGAAAGTGATTCAGAGGCTCAAAAGAGGGATGCAGAGGCTTAAGAGTGTGATTCAGAGGCTCAAGAGAGTGATGTAGAGGCTCAAGAGAGGGATGCAGGGGCTCAAGAGAGAGATACAGAGGCTCAAGAGAATGATGCAGAGGCTGAAGAGAGTGTTGCAGAGGCTCAAGAGAGGGATGCAGAGGCTCAAGAGAGTGATGCAGAGGCGCAAGAGAGTGATGCAGACGATCAAGAGAGTGATGCAGAGGCTCAAGAGAGTGATGCAGAGGATCAAGAGAGGGAAGCAAAGGCGTAAGAGAGTGATGCAGAGGCTTAAGAGAGTGATGCAGAGGCTCTAGAGAGTGATGCAGAGGCTTAAGAGAGTGATGCAGAGGCTTATGAGAGGGATGTAGAGGCTCAAGAGAGTGACGCAGAGACTCAAGAGAGTTATGCAGAGGCTTACGAGAGTGATGCAGAGGCTCAAGGGAGGGATGCAGAGGCTTAAGAGAGTGATGCATAGGCTCAAGTGAGGGATGCAGAGGCGCATGAGAGGGATGCAGAGGCTTAAGAAAGTGATGCAGAGGCTCAAAAGAGGGATGCAGAGGCTTAAGAGAGTGATGCAGGTTATATAAACATAAAATCAGGAACATTTTAGTAAATTCTAATGAAAACACATTGATTTTTATCATTTGTATTGGAAACAACATTTTAATATGTCTTTTCTGGGATCTATGTAATACGAAACCTCGCCATATAATTTGAAGTTAAACTCCTCAAATTTGGTAATATAGTGACTTTTTTCACGTTTTTCATGTAGTGTGATTTTACGTAAATATATTCGTTTTAACTAATATTTCGATACTACTTCATGTTTTCTCACGATATATGATTTGGCCTTCAAATCTCAGAATTTCGCATAATATTGCATTTTTGGCAAGTTTTCTTGCATTTTGTTTTGTACTAAAAATCATCGATTTTTAGTACAAATGATGCAGAGGCTCAATGATGATGATGCACTAATGATGCAGAGGCTCAAGAGAGTGCTGCAGAGGCACAAGAGAGGGATGCTGAGGCTCCAGAGAGGGATGCAGAGGCTCAAGAGAGTGATGCAGAGGCTTAAGAGAGAGAGGCAGAGGCTTAAGAGAGTGATGCAGAGGCTCAAGAGAGTATTGCAGAGGCTCAAGAGAATGATGCAGAGGCTCAATAGAATGATGTAAAGGCTTAAGAGAGGGATGCAGAGGCTCAAGAGAATGATGCAGAGGCTCAAGAGAGTGATGCAGAGGAATAAGAGAGGGATGCAGAGGCTTAAGAGAGTGATGGAGAGGCTCAAGTGAGTGATGCAGAGGCTCAAGAGAATGATGTAGAGGCTCAAGAGAGTGATGTAGAGGCTCAAGAGAGAGATGCAGAGGATCATGAGAGTGATGCAGCGGCTAAAAAGAGTGATGAAGAGGCTTAAGAGAGTGATGCAGAGGCTTATGAGAGTGATGCAGAGGCTTATGAGAGGGATGCAGAGGCTCAAGAGAGTGATGCAGAGGCTCAGGAGAGTGATGCAGATGCTTAGGAGAATGATGCAGAGGCCGAATAGAGGGATGCAGAGGCTCAAGAGAGTGATGAAGATGCTCAAGAGAGTTATGCAGAGGCTCAAGAGAGTGATGCAGAGGCTTACGGGAGTGATGCAGAGGCTCAGGAGAGGGATGTAGACGCTCAAGAGAGTGATGCAGAGGCTTAAGAGAGGGGATGCAGAGGCTCAAGAGAGTGATACAGAGGCTGAAGAAAGTGATGCAAAGGCTCAGGAGAGGGATGCAGAGGCTCATGAAAGGTATGCAGGAGTTCAAGAGAGCGATGCAGAAGCTGAAAATAGGGATGCAGAGGCATAAGAGGGTAATGCAGAGGCTCAAGAGAGTGATGCAGAGGCTCACGAGAGGGATGCAGAGACTCAAAAGAGTGATGCAGAGGCTCAAGAGAGTGATGCAAAGGCTCAAGAGAGGGATGCAGAGGCTCATGTGAGGGATGCTGAGGCTCAAGTGAGGGATGGAGAGGCTTAGGAGAATGATGCAGATGCTCAAGAGAGGGATGCAGAGGCTGAGGAGAGTAATGCAAAGGCTCAAGAGAGTGATGCAGAGGCTCTGGAGAGTGATGCAGAGGATCATGAGAGGGATTCAGAGGCTCAAGAGAGGGATTCAGAGGCTTAAGAGAGTGATGCAGAGGCTCAAGGAAGGGATGCAGAGGCTTAAAAGAGTGATACAAAGGTTCAAGAGAGGGATGAAGATGCTCATGAAAGGTATGCAGCAGTTCAAGAGAGCGATGCAGAGGCTCAAGAAAGGGATGCAGAGGCTCAAGAAAGGCATGCAGAGGCTTGAGAAAGTGATGCAGAGGCTCAAAATAGGGATGCAGAGGCATAGGAGGGTGATGCAGAGGCTCAAGAGAGTAATGCAGAGGCTCACGAGAGGGATGCAGGGGCCCATGAGAGTGATGCAGATGCTCAAGAGAGGGACGCAGAGGATGAAGAGAGTGATGCAGAGGCTCGAGAGAGTGATGCAGAGGCTCAAGAGAGGGATTCAGAGGCTCAAGAGAGGGATGCAGAGGCTTAAGAGAGTGATGCAGAGTCTGAGGAGAGTGTTGCAGAGGCTCAAAAGAGGGATGCAGAGGCTCAAGAGAGTGATGCAGAGACTCAAGAGAGTTATGCAGAGGCTCAAGAGAGTGATGCAGAGGCTCAAGAGAGGGATGTAGATGCTCAAGAGAGTGATGCTGAAGCTCAAGAGAGTGATGCAGAGGCTTAAGAGAGGGATGCAGAGGCTCAAGAGAGTAATGCAATGGCTCAAGAGAGGGATGCAGAGACTCTTTAGAGTGATGCAGAGGCTCAAGAGAGGAATGCAAAGGCTTAAGAGAGTGAAGCAAAGGCTCAATAGAGGGATGCAGAGGCTCATGAGAAGGATGCAGGAGTTCAAGAGAGGGATGCAGAGGCTCAAACTAGTGATGCAGAGGCTTAAGAGAGGGATGCTGAGGCTCACGAGAGTGATGCAGAGGTTTATGAGAGGGATGCTGAGGCTCAAGAGAATGATGCAGAGGCTCAAGAGAGTGCTGCAGAGGCACGAGAGAGGGATGCTGAGGCTCCAGAGATGGATGCAGAGGCTCAAGAGAGTGATGCAGAGGCTGAAGAGAGAGATGCAGAGGCTTAAGAGAGTGATGCAGAGGCTCAAGAGAGTATTGCAGAGGCTCAAGAGAATGATGCAGAGGTTCAATAGAATGATGAAAAGGCTTAAGAGAGGGATGCAGAGGCTCAAGAGAATGATGCAGAGGCTCAAGAGAATGATGTAGAGGCTTAAGAGAGGGATGCAGAGGCTCAAGAGAATGATGCAGAGGCTCAAGAGAATGATGTAGAGGCTTAGGAGAGGGATGCCGAGGCTCAAGAGAATGATGCAGAGGCTCATGAGAGTGATGCAGAGGCTCGAGAGAGTGATGCAGAGGCTCAAGAGAGGGATTCAGAGGCTCAAGAGAGGGATTCAGAGGCTTAGGAGAGTAATGCAGAGGCTCAAGATAGTGTTGCAGAGGCTCAAGAGAGTGATGCATATGCTCAAGAGAGTGATGCAGAAGCTCAAGAGAGTGATGCAGAGGTTTACGATAGTTATGCAGAGGATCAAGAGAGGGATGCAGAGGCTTAAGAGAGTGATGCAAAGGCACAGGAGAGGGATGCAGAGGCTCAAAAGAGGGATGCAGGGTTTCAGGATAGGGATGCAGATGCTCAAGAGAGGGATGCAGAGGCTTAAGAAAGTGATGCAGCGGCTTAAAAGAGGGATGCAGAGGCTTAAGAGGGTGATGCAGAGGCTCAAGAGAGTGATGCAGAGACTCAAGAGAGGGATGCAGAGGATCAAGAGAGTGATGCAGAGGCTTAAGAGCGTGATGCAGAGGCTTAAGAGAGTGATGCAGAGGCTCAAGAGAGGGATGCAGAGGCTCATGAGAGGGATGCTGAGGCACAAGGGAGGGATGCAGAGGCTTAGGAGAGTGATGCAAAGGCTCAAGAGAGGGATGCAGAGGCTCATGAAAGGCATGCAGCAGTTCAAGAGAGCGATGCAGAGGCTCAAGAAAGGGATGCACAGGCTCACGAGAGGGATGTAGAGACTCAAGTGAGGGATGGAGAGGCTTAGGAGAATGATGCAGAGGCTCAAGAGATGGATGCAGAGGCTGAAGAGAGTGATGCAGAGGCTCAAGAGAGTGACGCAGAGGATCTAGAGAGTGATGCAGAGGATCAAGAGAGGGATTCAGAGGCTCAAGAGAGGGATGCAGAGGCTCAAACTAGTGATGCAGAGGGTTAAGAGAGGGATGCAGAGGCTCACGAGAGTAATGCAGAGGTTTATGAGAGGGATGCTGAGGCTCAAGAGAATGATGCAGAGGCTCAAGAGAGTGCTACAGAGGCACAAGAGAGGGATGCTGAGGCTCCAGAGAGGGATGCAGAGGCTCAAGAGAATGATGCAGAGGCTGAAGAGAGAGATGCAGAGGCTTAAGAGAGTGATGCAGAGGCTCAAGAGAGTATTGCAGAGGCTCAAGAGAATGATGCAGAGGCTCAATAAAATGATGTAGAGGCTTAAGAGAGGGATGCAGAGGCTCAAGAGAATGATGCAGAGGCTAAAGAGAGTGATGCAGAGGAATAAGAGAGGGATGCAGAGGCTTATGAGAGTGATGGAGAGGCTCAAGTGAGTGATGCAGAGGCTCAAGAGAATGATGTAGAGGCTCAAGAGAGTGATGTAGAGGCTCAAGAGAGAGATGCTGAGGATCATGAGAGTGATGCAGCGGCTAAAAAGTGTGATAAAGCGGCTTAAGAGAGTGATGCAGAGGCTTAAGAAAGTGATGCAGAGGCTTAAGAGAGGGATGTAGAGGCTCAAGAGAATGATGCAGAGGCTGAAGAGAGTGATGCAGATGCTTAGGAGAATGATGCAGAGGCTCAAGAGAGGGATGCCAAGACTGACGAGAGTGATGCAGATGCTCAAGAGAGTTATGCAGAGGCTCAAGAGAGGGATGCCAAGGCTGACGAGAGTGATGCAGATGCTCAAGAGAGTTATGCAGAGGCTCAAGAGAGTGATGCAGAGGCTTACGACAGTGATGCAGAGGCTCAGAAGAGGGATGTAGACGCTGAAGAGAGTGATGCAGAGGCTTAAGAGAGTGATGCAGAGGCTTAAGAGAGGGGATGCAGAGCCTCAAGAGAGTGATACAGAGGCTGAAGAAAGTGATGCAGAGCCTTAAGAGAGAGATGCAGAGGCTCAAGAGAGGGATGCAGAGGCTCAAGAGAGGGAGGCAGAGGCTTAAGAGAGTGATGCAAAGGCTCAATAGAAGGATGCAGATGCTCATGAGAGGGATGCAGGAGTTCAAGAGAGGGATACAGAGGCTCAAGAGATTGATGCAGAGGCTTAAGAGAGGGATGCAGATGCTCAAGAGAGTGATGCAGAGGCTCCAGGGAGTGCTGCACAGGCTCCAGAGAGGGATGCTGAGGCTCCAGAGAGGGATGCAGAGGCTCAAGAGAGTGATGCAGAAGATCATGAGAGTGATGCAGAGACTCAAGAGAGTGATGCAGAGGATCAAGAGAGGGAAGCAGAGGATTAAGAGAGTGATGCAGAGGCCGAAGAGAGTGATGCAGAGGCTTAAGAGAGTGATGCAGAGGCTTTAGAGAGTGTTGCAGAGGCACAAGAGAGGGATGCTGAGGCTCCAGAGAGGGATGCAGAGGCTCAAGAGAGTGATGCAGAGGTTTACGAGAGTTATGCAGAGGATCAAGAGAGGGATGCAGAGGCTTAAGAGAGTGATGCAAAGGCACAGGAGAGGGATGCAGAGGCTCAAAAAAGGGATGCAGGAATTCAGTAGAGGGATGCAGATGCTAAAGAGAGGGATGCAGAGGCTTAAGAAAGTGATACAGCGGCTTAAAAGAGGGATGCAGAGGCTTAAGAGGGTGATGCAGAGGCGCAAGAGAGTGATGCAGAGGCTCAGGAAAAAGATGCAGGGGCTCAAGAGAGTGATGCAGAAGCTCAAGAGAGTGATTCAGAGGCTTACGAGAGTGATGCAGAGGCTTAAGAGAGTGATGCAGAGGCTTAAGAGAGGGATTCAGAGGCTCAAGAGAGGGATTCAGAGACTCAAGAGAGTTATGCAGAGGCTCAAGAGAGGGATGCAGAGGCTCAAGAGAGTGATGCAGAGACTCAAGAGAGGGATGCAGAGGATCAAGAGAGTGATGCAGAGGCTTACGAGCGTGATGCAGAGGCTTAAGAGAGTGATGCAGAGGCTCAAGAGAGGGATGCAGAGGCTCATGAGAGGGATGCTGAGGCTCAAGGGAGGGATGCAGAGGCTTAAGAGAGTGATGCAAAGGCTCAAGAGAGGGATGCAGAGGCTCGTGAAAGGTATGCAGCAGTTCAAGAGAGCGATGTAGAGGCTCAAGAAAGGGATGCAGAGACTCACGAGAGGGATGCAGAGACTCAAAAGAGTGATGCAGAGGCTCAAGAGAGGGATGCAGAGGCTTAAGAGAGTGATGCAAAGGCTCAAGAGAGGGATGCAGAGGCTCATGTGAGGGATGCTGAGGCTCAAGTGAGGGATGGAGAGGCTTAGAAGAATGATGCAGAGGCTCAAGAGATGGATGCAGAGGCTGAAGAGAGTGATGCAGAGGCTCAAGAGAGTGATGCAGAGGCTCTAGAGAGTGATGCAGAGGATCAAGAGAGGGATTCAGAGGCTCAAGAGAGGGATGCAGAGGCTTAAAAGAGTGATGCAAAGGCTTATGAGAGGGATGAAGAGGCTCATGAAAGGTATGCAGCAGTTCAAGAGAGCGATGTAGAGGCTCAAGAAAGGGATGCAGAGGCTTGAGAAAGTGATGCAGAGGCTCAAAATAGGGATGCAGAGGCATAAGAGGGTGATGCAGAGGCTGAAGAGAGTAATGCAGAGGCTCACGAGAGTGATGCAGAGGATGAAGAGAGTGATGCAGAGGCTCGAGAGAGTGATGCAGAGGCTCAAGAGAGGGATTCAGAGGCTCAAAAGAGGGATGCAGAGGATTAAGAGAGTGATGCAGAGTCTGAAGAGAGTGTTGCATCGGCTCAAGAGAGGGATGCAGAGGCTCAAGAGAGTGATGCAGAGACTCAAGAGAGTTATGCAGAGGCTCAAGAGAGTGATGCAGAGGCTTACGAGAGTAATGCAGAGGCTCATGAGAGTGATGCAGAGGCTGAAGAGAGTGATGCAGAGGCTTAAGAGAGGGATGCAGAGGCTCAAGAGAGTGATGCAAAGGCTCAAGAGAGGGATGCAGGGGCTCAAGAGAGTGATGCAGAGGCTCAAGAGAGGGATGCAGAGACTCTTTAGAGTGATGCAGAGGCTCAAGAGAGGAATGCAAAGGCTTAAGAGAGTGAAGCAAAGGCTCAATAGAGGGATGCAGAGGCTCTTGAGAAGGATGCAGGACTTCAAAAGAGAGATGCAGAGGCTCAAACTAGTGATGCAGAGGCTTAAGAAAGGGATGCAGAGGCTCACGAGAGTAATGCAGAGGTTTATGAGAGGGATGCTGAGGCTCAAGAGAATGATGCAGAGGCTCAAGAGAGTGCTACAGAGGCACAAGAGAGGGATGCTGAGGCTCCAGAGAGGGATGCAGAGGCTCAAGAGAATGATGCAGAGGCTGAAGAGAGAGATGCAGAGGCTTAAGAGAGTGATGCAGAGGCTCAAGAGAGTATTGCAGAGGCTCAAGAGAATGATGCAGAGGCTCAATAGAATGATGTAGAGGCTTAAGAGAGGGATGCAGAGGCTCAAGAGAATGATGCAGAGGCTAAAGAGAGTGATGCAGAGGAATAAGAGAGGGATGCAGAGGCTTATGAGAGTGATGGAGAGGCTCAAGTGAGTGATGCAGAGGCTCAAGAGAATGATGTAGAGGCTCAAGAGAGTGATGTAGAGGCTCAAGAGAGAGATGCTGAGGATCATGAGAGTGATGCAGCGGCTAAAAAGTGTGATAAAGCGGCTTAAGAGAGTGATGCAGAGGCTTAAGAAAGTGATGCAGAGGCTTAAGAGAGGGATGTAGAGGCTCAAGAGAATGATGCAGAGGCTGAAGAGAGTGATGCAGATGCTTAGGAGAATGATGCAGAGGCTCAAGAGAGGGATGCCAAGGCTGACGAGAGTGATGCAGATGCTCAAGAGAGTTATGCAGAGGCTCAAGAGAGGGATGCCAAGGCTGACGAGAGTGATGCAGATGCTCAAGAGAGTTATGCAGAGGCTCAAGAGAGTGATGCAGAGGCTTACGACAGTGATGCAGAGGCTCAGAAGAGGGATGTAGACGCTGAAGAGAGTGATGCAGAGGCTTAAGAGAGTGATGCAGAGGCTTAAGAGAGGGGATGCAGAGGCTCAAGAGAGTGATACAGAAGCTGAAGAAAGTGATGGAGAGGCTTAAGAGAGGGGATGCAGAGCCTCAAGAGAGTGATACAGAGGCTGAAGAAAGTGATGCAGAGCCTTAAGAGAGAGATGCAGAGGCTCAAGAGAGGGATGCAGAGGCTCAAGAGAGGGAGGCAGAGGCTTAAGAGAGTGATGCAAAGGCTCAATAGAGGGATGCAGATGCTCATGAGAGGGATGCAGGAGTTCAAGAGAGGGATACAGAGGCTCAAGAGATTGATGCAGAGGCTTAAGAGAGGGATGCAGATGCTCAAGAGAGTGATGCAGAGGCTCCAGGGAGTGCTGCAGAGGCTCCAGAGAGGGATGCTGAGGCTCCAGAGAGGGATGCAGAGGCTCAAGAGAGTGATGCAGAAGATCATGAGAGTGATGCAGAGACTCAAGAGAGTGATGCAGAGGATCAAGAGAGGGAAGCAGAGGATTAAGAGAGTGATGCAGAGGCCGAAGAGAGTGATGCAGAGGCTTAAGAGAGTGATGCAGAGGCTTTAGAGAGTGTTGCAGAGGCTTAGGAGAGTGATGCACAGGCTCAGGTGAGGGATGCAGAGGCTCAAGAGAGTGATGCAGAGGCTTAAGAGAGGGATGCAGAGGCTCAAGAGAATGATGCAGAAGCTCAAGAAAGTGCTACAAAAAGCTCAAGAGAGGGATGCTGAGGTTCCAGAGAGGGATGTAGAGGCTCAAGAGAGTGATGCAGAGGCTCAAGAGAATGATATAGAGGCTTCAGAGAAGGATGCAGAGGCTCAAGAGAATGATGCTGAGGCTCAAGAGAGTGATCCAGAGGATATAGAGAGGGATGCAGAGGCTTAAGAAAGTGATTCAGAGGCTCAAAAGAGGGATGCAGAGGCTTAAGAGTGTGATTCAGAGGCTCAAGAGAGTGATGTAGAGGCTCAAGAGAGGGATGCAGGGGCTCAAGAGAGAGATACAGAGGCTCAAGAGAATGATGCAGAGGCTGAAGAGAGTGTTGCAGAGGCTCAAGAGAGGGATGCAGAGGCTCAAGAGAGTGATGCAGAGGCGCAAGAGAGTGATGCAGACGATCAAGAGAGTGATGCAGAGGCTCAAGAGAGTGATGCAGAGGATCAAGAGAGGGAAGCAAAGGCGTAAGAGAGTGATGCAGAGGCTTAAGAGAGTGATGCAGAGGCTCTAGAGAGTGATGCAGAGGCTTAAGAGAGTGATGCAGAGGCTTATGAGAGGGATGTAGAGGCTCAAGAGAGTGACGCAGAGACTCAAGAGAGTTATGCAGAGGCTTACGAGAGTGATGCAGAGGCTCAAGGGAGGGATGCAGAGGCTTAAGAGAGTGATGCATAGGCTCAAGTGAGGGATGCAGAGGCGCATGAGAGGGATGCAGAGGCTTAAGAAAGTGATGCAGAGGCTCAAAAGAGGGATGCAGAGGCTTAAGAGAGTGATGCAGAGGCTCAAGAGAGTGATGTAGAGGCTCAAGAGAGGGATGCAGGGGCTCAAGAGAGAGATACAGACGCTCAAGAGAATGATGCAGAGGCTGAAGAGAGTGATGCAGAGGCTTAACAGAAGGATGCAGAGGCTTAAGAGAGTGATGCAAAGGTTCAAGAGAGGGATGCAGGGGCTCAAGAGAAGGATGCAGAGGCTCAAGAGAGGGATGCAGAGACTCTTTAGAGTTATGCAGAGGCTCAAGAGAGGAATGCAAAGGCTTAAGAGAGTGAAACAAAGGCTCAATAGAGGGATGCAGAGGCTCATGAGAAGGATGCAGGAGTTCAAGAGAGTGATGCAGACGCTCAAACTAGTGATGCAGAGGCTTAAGAGAGGGATGCAGAGGCTCACGAGAGTGATGCAGAGGTTTATGAGAGGGATGCTGAGGCTCAAGAGAGTGCTGCAGAGGCACAAGAGAGGGATGCTGATGCTCCAGAGAGGGATGCAGAGGCTCAAGAGAGTGATGCAGAGGCTGAAGAGAGAGATGCAGAGGCTTAAGAGAGTGATGCAGAGGCTCAAGAGAGTATTGCAGAGGCTCAAGAGAATGATGCAGAGGCTCAATAGAATGATGTAAAGGCTTAAGAGAGGGATGCAGAGGCTCAAGAGAATGATGCAGAGGCTCAAGAGAGTGATGCAGAGAAATAAGAGAGGGATGCAGAGGCTTAAGAGAGTGATGGAGAGGCTCAAGTGAGTGATGCAGAGGCTCAAGAGAATGATGTAGAGGCTCAAGAGAGTGATGTAGAGGCTCAAGAGAGGGATGCAGAGGCTTATGAGAGGGATGCAG
The DNA here is from genome assembly GCF_040958095.1 of Procambarus clarkii. Lineage (NCBI taxonomy): Eukaryota > Metazoa > Arthropoda > Malacostraca > Decapoda > Cambaridae > Procambarus > Procambarus clarkii. Next base: position 252,367 of record NW_027189313.1, on the reverse strand, counting down.
AGGCTCAACAGAGTGATGCAGAGGCTCAGGAGAGTGATGCAGATGCTTAGGAGAATGATGCAGAGGCTGAATAGAGGGATGCAGAGGCTCAAGAGAGTGATGCAGATGCTCAAGAGAGTTATGCAGAGGCTTACGGGAGTGATGCAGAGGCTCAGGAGAGGGATGTAGACGCTCAAGAGAGTGATGCAGAGGCTGAAGAAAGTGATGCAGAGGCTTTAGAGAGGGATGCAGAGGCTCAAGAGAGGGATGCAAAGGCTCAAGAGAGTGATGCAGGGGCTCAAGCGAGGGATGCAGAGGCTCAGGAGAGGGAGGCAGAGGCTTAAGAGAGTGATGCAAAGGCTCAATAGAGGGATGCAGATGCTCATGAGAGAGATGCAGGAGTTCAAGAGAGGGATGCTGTGGCTCCAGAGAGGGATGCAGAGGCGTACGAGAGTGATGCAGATGCTTAAGGGAGTGATGCAGAGGCTTTAGAGAGTGATGCAGAGGCTTAAGAGAGTGATGCAGAGGCTTATGAGAGGGATGTAGAGGCTCAAGAGAGTGACGCAGAGACTCAAGAGAGTTATGCAGAGGCTCAAGAGAGTGATGCAGAGGCTTACGAGAGTGATGCAGAGGCTCAAGGGAGGGATGCAGAGGCTTAAGAGAGTGATGCATAGGCTCAAGTGAGGGATGCAGAGGCGCATGAGAGGGATGCAGAGGCTTAAGAAAGTGATGCAGAGGCTCAAGAGAGTGATGTAGAGGCTCAAGAGAGGGATGCAGGGGCTCAAGAGAGAGATACAGACGCTCAAGAGAATGATGCAGAGGCTGAAGAGAGTGATGCAGAGGCTTAACAGAAGGATGCAGAGGCTTAAGAGAGTGATGCAAAGGCTCAAGAGAGTGAAGCAAAGGCTCAATAGAGGGATGCAGAGGCTCAAGAGAAGGATGCAGAGGCTCAAGAGAGGGATGCAGAGACTCTTTAGAGTGATGCAGAGGCTCAAGAGAGGAATGCAAAGGCTTAAGAGAGTGAAGCAAAGGCTCAATAGAGGGATGCAAAGGCTCATGAGAAGGTTGCAGGAGTTCAAGAGAGTGATGCAGACGCTCAAACTAGTGATGCAGAGGCTTAAGAGAGGGATGCAGAGGCTCACGAGAGTGATGCAGAGGTTTATGAGAGGGATGCTGAGGCTCAAGAGAATGATGCAGAGGCTCAAGAGAGTGCTGCAGAGGCACAAGAGAGGGATGCTGAGGCTCCAGAGAGGGATGCAGAGGCTCAAGAGAGTGATACAGAGGCTGAAGAGAGAGATGCAGAGGCTTAAGAGAGTGATGCAGAGGCTCAAGAGAGTATTGCAGAGGCTCACGAGAATGATGCAGAGGCTCAATAGAATGATATAAAGGCTTAAGAGAGGGATGCAGAGGCTCAAGAGAATGATGCAGAGGCTCAAGAGAGTGATGCAGAGGAATAAGAGAGGGATGCAGAGGCTTAAGAGAGTGATGGAGAGGCTCAAGTGAGTGATGCAGAGGCTCAAGAGAATGATGTAGAGGCTCAAGAGAGTGATGTAGAGGCTCAAGAGAGAGATGCAGAGGATCATGAGAGTGATGCAGCGGCTAAAAAGAGTGATGAAGAGGCTTAAGAGAGTGATGCAGAGGCTTAAGAGAGTGATGCAGAGGCTTATGAGAGGGATGCAGAGGCTCAAGAGAGTGATGCAGAGGCTCAGGAGAGTGATGCAGATGCTTAAGAGAATGATGCAGAGGCTGAATAGAGGGATGCAGAGGCTCAAGAGAGTGATGCAGATGCTCAAGAGAGTTATGCAGAGGCTCAGGAGAGGGATGTAGACGCTCAAGAGAGTGATGCAGAGGCTTAAGAGAGGGGATGCAGAGGCTCAAGAGAGTGATACAGAGGCTGAAGAAAGTGATGAAGAGGCTTAAGAGAGGGATGCAGAGGCTCAAGAGAGGGATGCAAAGGCTCAAGACAGTGATGCAGGGGCTCAAGAGAGGGATGCAGAGGCTCACGAGAGGGAGCCAGAGGCTTAGGAGAGTGATGCAAAGGCTCAATAGAGGGATGCAGATGCTCATGAGAGGGATGCAGGAGTTCAAGAGAGGGATGCAGAGGCTCAAGAGAATGATGCAGAGGCTTAAGAAAGGGATGCAGATGCTCAAGAGAGTGATACAGAGGCTTAAGAGAGGGATGCAGAGGGTCAGGAGAATGATGCAGAGGCTCAAGGGAGTGCTGCAGAGGCTCAAGGGAGTGCTGCAGAGGCTCCAGAGAGGGATGGATGCAGAGGCTCAAGAGAGTGATGCAGAGGATCATGAGAGTGATGCAGAGACTCAAGAGAGTGATGCAGAGGATCAAGAGAGGGAAGCAGAGGATTAAGAGAGTGATGCAGAGGCCGAAGAGAGTGAAGCAGAGGCTTAAGAGACTGATGCAGAGGCTGAAGAGAGTGTTGCAGAGGCTTAGGAGAGTGATGCAGAGGCTCAGGAGAGGGATGCAGAGGCTCAAGAGAGTGATGCAGAGGCTTAAGAGAGGGATGCAGAGGCTCAAGAGAATTATGCAGAGGCTCAAGAAAGTGCTACAAAAGGCTCAAGAGAGGGATGCTGAGGTTCCAGAGAGGGATGCAGAGGCTCAAGAGAGTGATGCAGAGGCTCAGGAGAGAAAGGCAGAGGCTTAAGAGAGTGATGCAGAGGCTCAAGAGAGTGATGCAGAGGCTCAAGAGAATGATATAGAGTCTTAAGAGAGGGATGCAGAGGCTCAAGAGAATGATGCAGAGGCTCAAGAGAGTGATCCAGAGGATCAAGAGAGGGATGCAGAGGCTTAAGAGAGTGATGCAGAGGCTCAAGAGAGTAATGCAGAGGCTCAAGAGAGTGATGCAGAGGCTCAAGAGAGTGATGCAGACGATCAAGAGTGTGATGCAGAGGCTCAAGAGAGTGATGCAGAGGATCAAGAGAGGGAAGCAGAGGCTCGATTTGCCTAATAAGCCAAGTTTTCATGAATTAATATATTTTCTTTAATTTTTTTCTTATGAAATGATAAAGCTACCCATTACATTATGTATGAGGTCAATTTGTTTTTATTTGAGTTAAAATTAACGTAGATATATGACCGAACCTAACCTAACCTATAGAGATAGGTTAGGTTAGGTGGCCGAAAAAGTTAGGTTAGGTTAGGTTAGGTAGGTTAGGTAGTCGAAAAACAATTAATTCATGAAAACTTGGCTTATTAGGCAAATCGGGCCTTGCATAATAGGCTGATAAGTGCGTTCTGGCTACTAGGTACGACATATATATATATATATATATATATATATATATATATATATATATATATATATATATATATATATATATATATATATATATATATATATATGTATATATATATATATATATATATATATATATATATATATATATATATATATATATATATATATATATATATATATATTTAAAAAATCTGTCATATTTATAAATTAAATAATAAATATTTATTAATTAAATTTAATTTATTTGTTTATTAAAATAATTATTTAATAATTTAATAAAATAATAATTTATAAAAAAAAATTAATTTGATTTATTTTTTTATTAAAATTTAATAATAAATAATAAATTAAATATTGATATATACCTGTGGGTCCAGGAGGCCATCTGTGTCCCCTCAGATGGTCTCCCTTATCACAGTTTGTGTCTATGGATGTGTGTCTTTGTGTGAGTGTGTATATCCCTGTGAGTGTCCGGGTGAGTGTGTGTGAGTGTGAGTGCCCCTGTGAGTGTCCGGTTGAGTGTGTATCTGGTTATACCTGTGGGTCCACGAGGCCATCTGTGTCCCCTCAGATGGTCTCCCTTATCACAGTCTATGGGTGTGTGTGTGAATGTCCCTGTGAGTGTTCGGGTGAGGGTGTGTGTGTGTGTGTGAGTGTCCGGGTTTATGTGAGGTTTGGTTCCTGGAACAATCCTTCCCCCCCCTCCCCAAATCTCCTCACTTATTCCCACCGTGGGTTCGAATCCCAGGTGATTAGACCTGCCCTAGGTCCATGGATCCAAGGTATCCATCCGTGGGCCCAACGGATTTCACCCCTTCCCCACTTTCCAAGGGCCAGGTCAATTCCCGCTATCCAGGGAACCTGTCGAAACAGAGGCAGCTACAGGAGGGGACACACAAATATTTGTGCCCTGCAGTTACATCACCGTTCCGACAGGCTCGATCGCAATCTATCCAGATGAGAACACGTTCTCTTCCGACTAGACCACGTTGGAGTCGCTGTATGTCTCAAATTTGGTGCCTTTATTTATAGTTAGCATTTTTGGAGTATTAATTGATTTGTTTTAATTTTTTAATGACTTAGGTAGAGTAATTTAGGGATTGGGGGGGGGGGGTTGCGTGTGTAGTGGATTGTACGAGATCGTGGTTGGTTAGTATTTATCTAGTTGTGTTCACCTAGTTCTGCTTGCAAGGGTTGAGCTCTGCTCTTTCGGCCCGCCTCTCAACTGTCAATTAATCAATTATTACACAAAAAATGTGACAATAATGGGAAACTATGTCATTCAAACGTGTAAATGTTAACCATTTAAATTACAGTAACACTAATCGCGCGCACACGTACATATGTCAATCAATTTACATAAATAAACATTCACTAATATGAACCATTAAAATGGACACATACAGATTATTACCGTACACATGTCAGTTCAATTACAGGAACACATAAACATACATAGCTTCACGTGTCTGTCGGTCTTGACGATGGTACACATCAATACCCACACAAAACAGTCCATTATCAATTAATGTGTATGAGTGTGTGTGAGTGTGTATTTATTTTCTCCTTGTATTTACTATATGTATCTGCAGAATCGAGTTATTAGCTCTAGGACCCCGCCTATCATATATATG